>NW_026534333.1:10375433-10471254 GCF_026225885.1 Hylaeus anthracinus | reverse complement strand
ATTTAACTCGTCTTGAGCACGACAAGAACAAAATAATTTCACGAGTATACTCGCGCAGAGCACCGAAAAGGTTAAGGAACCGCTAATAGAAAAATTGATTCTTTGAAAGTTCTAAAGCAGAATACCCTCTAGACTGGAGTAATTGGTTCAGTCTTGCTCCTCGCTGTACCCCCGGCCAGTTACGAGAGCCAAAAGAAACGGAGAGCTAAGAAAACATTGCGGCGACATCATTTCCCGTCGGAGTGCCGTTAAAAAGGGAATAAAAGACAAAGGAAGGTATCGCGACGATGACAACGACTGCGGTCGTAAGAACCCGAAAGCAACGAAGCGTCGAAACCACAGGCTCGTGCGATTTGATAGCCGTAACCTTCCGGAAATATATTACAGCAGGATGTTGGCTCCACTTGCTTTCAGACAAGCCCTGATTCTTCTGGGCTACTTCCTGAATTTTATACGGTGTTACTTGAATCGTTGTTAAGATACTCCAGACCTAAAAAAGAGACACGTTAGTTTAGATTACCAAATAGAGTGCTTTCTAAACAACAAGAACTAATCTATAAAAGAAGATCTATTCTTAAAAACAGACGAAAGGTAATTTAAAATACCAAGTAGAGTGCCTTTTAAACAATAAGGACTAATTTACAAACCTACCTCAAGACTTGTCACAACAGTTAGTTTATATCGCAAAATACAGTACTTTTCAAGTAGTAAGCACTAACTGAAAACAAATCAGACTAACGTGAATAAGTATGATTATCGACGCACACTTTGGCCTGGCAAAATTTTGCCTCAAAAAAAAAAAAAAGAAAATGAACGCCAATTTCAAATGTCAGAACGGTTTGAAATAATTGTAATGAATAAAATTAAGATAATTATATTTAAGTTATTTAATATAAATCAATTTAATGTTCTAACTAGTATATTTAATAAGTTCACTTCCACAGCTCAAAATTGCTCTTACACTTTCGATATCGATTTCTAATTAACGCCATATCATCTTTGTTTATTTAGAGAGTACTTTAAGCTAAAACAAAAAATTCGATTTTTTGAAACGACCAACGTGGTGTAACCCCTTAATTTGGCCCTTGATAGTCGAAAAGGTTGCCAACCGCTGGTCTAGGACGACGTTGCCCCGTATCTTTCGCGTGTGATGAACGCATCGCGTGGGACGTTGGTCTGCATAAAACCTGAAACTTTCTCTTAATAACTCGTAACATAAATACCCGTGGCGCCTGGGCTCGGATAGAGTGAAAACCGGCGGCGAGGCGGGCCGTGTAAGAAGAGTATAATTTACACCCCGTGGAAAACCGGGCGGTGCTGCTTAACACCGCTTCTTTTTTCGCGCTTCCCTTTGGCCCAGCGGACTTCCATTGCGCGCGGGAAATTTATTCGAAAATATCCCGTGAATTATTTTCTCTTAAGCCGGTTCTCGTTTAAATTAGAATTAAGTTATGCGAAAAAGTTCTCGTCTCGCGCCTTCCCCTGGACCCGTCGCGCGTCCGTTTCCCCGCGTTGTACGCGTTACTTCTTTGGACGCGGTGCCCCGACGAGAATTTCCGTGGCGTAAGAGCGACGAAGTGGCGGCGCAATTTAAATCCGTATGCTTCTCTAACGCCTCGTTTGTCATTGTAAAATTTTCCCAGCTCCTTGGGAGAAGGAAACATCCGCGAATAATACCCCGCGGGAGCAGCGCGGCGATGGCAATAAAACGATGTTCCGCAAGGCAGTCGTCCGGGACAAAGGGAACAACCGACGCCATTTGCTTTTTAACGCGAGCGTTGCGACGCGAGGCAATATTTTCGCATAGATGGTTGTAAATCGGGTGGTTCAAAGGACTTCAACAACGCTGTTCTTCGTAGCGTTCGTCTACTAAATACGACTCGGTTGCTTCTCGTCGTTTGATCGTTTGGAATTTTTCTTTGTGTAGACGATACTTTCAGAGTAAATATTTATTATATTTAACAAGGTTTACCGAATTGCTGCGCTTGCAAATCGTGCTGCAGTTCGCGAAGATTGAGATATTGCTATAAACCGAAAAAAGAAGCTAGAACCATGATTAAATTCAATTATTTGAACGAAGACGCTGGTATTTTGAACGTAAACGTGCAAGTAGCGGGGATATTAAGTGGACTCTTCTTATACAATATTAAGTGTATGTATAAGCCTTTTAGGTTTTTGTGTTGAATAACTTTATCAGCAAATGGAGTCTGCATTTCTCAAACAAGCTAAAAACGAGATTATTAGGTAACGTCATCTACCTATTTGTGTCGATGCAAGTTAACCGATAGTATTGCAGTATCACGCCCTTCGTTTCCGAGAATGAGTCAAAAGAGAATACGAATCATAGGATGGGGGATTAGTATAGGAAAAGTTGTTTAGGAAAAGCGGTCGACTGTGGATCCGAGGATCGTGGGTTCGAATCTCCGTCCCCCTTACTTTTCGTAGAGACTCCTACAGTATCAACGTTAAAAGCGCTAGAACTAGAAAGATTGATACTAGAAAACGATATCTCAACATGTACGAGCTTAATGTTTCTATCTAAACGAAACCTACAAAATATACCTAACAAACCTACTCCATTATACGAACTGCGTATCCCCCATTTGTTCATACAAATGGAGTTCCACCGTAATCCATTTTCATGGTAGAATAATGAAAAATACAAATCGCCTAGAATATAGATATTTGTTTGGTTGCAAGTGAGCCAATAGTACCAACATCGAGCGCAGTAGAACTAGAAAACTTGGTGCTAGAAAACGATATCTCAGCATGTACGAACTAAGCGCTTCTATCCGAACGAAACCTGCTACGAAAAGTACGCTGAAATAAAGCACAACTGGCTGTAGCATGAAGAAATTTAGATATCACGGTATCCCGTATGCAAAGTGTTAAAGATGACGGTTCCGTTTCCATCGGGAACGACCTCTTCGGGGAACTTTCGCGGCGAGGAAACGGCTCCGCGTCTTTGATATTCGTTTTTTCGCCTCTCTCTCTCACTTTCGCTGGGTCGCGTTTAGTAGTCGAAGTGAAAATGGAAATTCAGCGGGAAAGGAAGGAAGTCGAAGACTCCGGCGAGGAGCCGGCGACACGGGAGGGTTGGAACGCCGCGAGATAAGTTCGAATCCACTTTGGGTGGTTGAAGGACGGCGGGGGCGGGAGGGGATGGGGAAGTACTTAAAATTTACACGTCGACCTCCGTTTTCGTTTTGTCCTGCTGTCCTCTTATCTATTCCCGGCTGCGCATCTGAACGGAAAATAATGGATGCGTTTCTCGCGCTCTGTGCAGGAGCGTAACCGCGTGTTTCGCGCGGCGTTGAGGATAATAGATGAGGGTTCGCCGCGTAAAAAAAAAAAAAAAAACGCGAAACTCGTTTAAAAACTCGAGAACCATTTCTTCGACGCTAGCGGACATTCGACCGCGTAAGACGCGGTGATTTATTCAACTGTGACTTTAGCTAAATGACGAGTGATCGTGGAAGAGACTCTTCGTGTTGACGTATCGCATTGTGGTTCTTTGACAGAAATTGTGATTAAAAAAAAAAACAGCTTACAACGTGACAAGAGAAATGTTTCGAATCGAAGTTCACTAGGATTTGATCGCCAAGATGTTGCAAATTGATCCTGTACTGGTAACTAAACAGTAGAGAATGAACAAACTTTTTTTAAAAGAATTTAACCAACCTCAAAGAAAGCACTAAGAAAAGTTGGATAATTTTTTGAAATTTTCTAATGAGTAATTCTCCAAAAATTGAGCATTGTAAGAAAAGAACTAACGACACGGTTAATAAATTCCTGGATGTAAACAGTGGAATTAACAAGCCTACAAATAGGCTCTTGTTAAATGAAATGTTGATATCAATTTACGTTATTTTATTCGAGCTCCGATATTCAACTCCTGTTCTTCTACCAAACGAACTAGGACTCAACCAGTATACATACGGTCTAGACGTCGTATCACCTTTTGCAAGAGACAGGGGACTTTTTGAACGAAAAGTGATTCAGGCGGCAGTAAATGTAGAAGTGCGGAGTTTCTTGCTTCCAGCATGACGTTGCAGAGGAACGCAATTGCTTTCGGAACGGTGACAGAAGACCATAATGTTAGAAGAACGATCGTCATGCTTGAGATTCTGTTTTGTTGTAGTTACCAGACCTAACATATCGAGGCTTTGAAGTACACTGTATTTTCTAGGACGCTCCAGCAATCTACATATTTACTTTTTAACATATACGCAAACAAGTTACACGCAATCATGATTTATCTACTTCGTAAATGTATAAATGCATTGCACGCTTTATAAGTTTCATGAAATTTATTTGAAATGAAATCTAGAATTATTGCCATGTTAATTCTGAAAGGAATTAATAATAATTACGAGCCCAATTTCGACGCATTAGAGATACGCGTACTTTATATTAAAAGAAGCGAGTAGATGCGTCGCTAAAAAATTGATTTGATGTTCGCGCTATTTTACAAAAGTACTCAGAATTTTGAAAGACACTATGGCATTGCGTAAATGCAATCTTGAAGCGACGTTACTGCTTATATGTTTACTAATAAAGCTTTTTTATTTGTTGCAGCGTCCTGAACGACCACTTGCTACTTGTTTGCCTCTTCTATCATCCTGTAGGAAGGAAAAAGATCACAGTTCATGGATCTTAGAAAAAAAAAAGACTACGCAGAGGTATATCTTTCACATTTATTGTAATTTATAAGCTGCAAATAGATTTATCTAATAAGTTTACGAGTGTTATTCCCAGAAAAAAGAAGATGACCAGTCGGTAAGGATAAACATTCTATCACACCTTCTGTCGGCATGTCCAGAATGTACGCAGTCGGTAAGGATAAGTGTTCAGTCATGTTTTCTATCGGTAAAACTCGGCAATGTAGAGCCCTAATTAATCGCAGGATTTTCTATCTTCTTCCTTTGATTGATTAAAGTACGGAGTTGACAACTTCAACTACAACGCTGTTCGATACATCATCTTTTGGATCAAAATGCTTTACATAGTCCTTCACATTATATCGTTTTACACGTTTTTAGTCCTTAACATTGAGCTTCCACAGCCAGAATCCTTAATTTCTTACATAATTTCCATTTCCATTGCATTTCTTCGCATGCTGTCGATGACCACCGACTACAATCAAACTACAGCCCCTGAAGGCGCAGGATTTTCATCAACAGAGTTCTACGTTGCAAACAGACCAATCTGTCTTTAAAAAAAAAAAAGAAAATGTGAAATTGATTCCAAAAATACATCATCTCGAAAGGAATAAGCGTAGAAGTATCGTTGCCTTAAATTTAAGTCTCAGGTTTGCATTTTATTAGTTTGAATTTTGAAAAAGCGCAAGTATCGCTAACTCGCGTTATAACGTTACCGTTACCAACATCTCTAGCTCCAAGCATCTCCGATGACACCGATTTTCGCGTCGCGCGGAGACAGTCACCAGTAGCTTCGATGACGAGTAACGTTGATCGTGACAGCGATGCCGATGATGATAGCAGCCCGAACACATCGCTAAGTAGTAGGTGGAAGCGGGCTTGACCTACTTCGATCGTGGCAACAAAGAAAAAAGTCTTGGACGGTTCCCCGGGGTCATGAGCCTCAGACGCGGGGAATTAAAACTTGTTCCTATTGGTTGCCTTAGCGGGAGCACAGGCTGCCAACAGAAGTCACGCATGCCTGCTGCGTGATTCCCCTCGTGTACACGCGGCCTGTGTTTCTTGTTCCTTTAAATCTCGTCTGCATTTAATTTTCTCGCTTCTCCGAAGATGCATCCCGTCGCTCGACCAGGGATTTTCACTCTCTGTAAAAATGACTCGCCCCTACTGGAATCTTACGTAAGCGATTGTACTCGGAGTCAACTGTTTCGGGTCAGATCGGCTAAAGATTGCGTCACCTTTTGCTTACCTTTCGAAGCGTTTTATAACATCGGGTTAAAGTTCAGGACAAAAGTTTCTTTCGTTTTATTTATATTTAAATACGTATATAGTATTTTATGTTTTACATTACATCGTTCAGCTTTACGATCTCAAACAGGAGAACGTAAAAAGATGAATGGTTAAGAGACAAATTTCATCCGGACAAAGACTACCGAAGCATAATCAAGAGTTTAAATAAACGCAACTTAAAAGGTATATAGAGATGCTTCCCTGAAACGACATAAGAGCCACCACGCTTCTCGACTTCAAAAAGACTACTACTCTTCAAGCCTCTTTTACGAATTATACGCACACTAAGCAAAGCTAATTTGTATCTTTGATGTACATGCGTCTCGGCGCACTTAATTTTATCTAAACGTCTCAACGCAGTTTGCGGATAAATTGAAACTTTTACGGGAATCGAATAGGTCCGTCAAGTATCATAAAATAGCGTATAGAGTAACTTCTTGCGAATCTATTGGAATGAAATTAACCCTCTATGAGCCCCTGTAGCCCCTATGGGAAATAAGATTATTTAACCGAATAATTTTAGTTTTTTTTTTTTCACAAGATGACGTATACGCCTTAATTATACGATGTCTCTGATATACATTATTGACGACAGTTAGCAGCACTATCAAGTTGAAATATTAAAGTATAATGCCTTCCAAGTTGTCTGGAGAAAAAAAAAATGTTAAAAGGGTTGAAGGGTTAAGAGAGATCAAAAGACCTAAAGGCGCTAGTTGTTTAGGAATAATATAATGAGTACGAATATAGAAAGTTCGATAAATTATCGAAAACAAAAAATCATTCGAGGGGAAAAAAGGAACGTGGAACGAGATCGTCTCGTTATTCATTTTTCCACGACGTCGTCGGGCAATTAGATTTAGTGCTTCTTATTCGTACTCGCTTTCCTTTTGTCTTTCCATTCTGAAAACTCCTCTTTTCTCTCACATCCTTGTACACGCACGCGGATGGAAAGAATGCTCATGCGACCGAATGAAAGAGCGCGCAGTTTCGTTTATTCTCATTGAAACTTTCCGAGCAAATCTCCATTTGTCTCGTCGTGTTCTTTCACCTTTTCTCCCCGGCATCGCTCGTACCTTTTCGCGTGTAACGATGAATTTCAGATTGTTGCCGAGCTACGAGGTTCCTTTAATATTTCGAAACACTTTCGAGACGCTGTTGAGCCTATAATCCGCGATGCATGCAAGATTGTATCGCTAGTTCACGAGATGTTATTCGAAACAGAAGTTGTACAGATAAATGCACTTGCTGATTGTACAAAAATTGTTTAAATACTGGCTGTTCGTACATAAACTTCCAATTTTTTATAACGACATCACATCGTTGAAGTTCGACACTTTAAAATGATCCAAAGTATGATAGAATAAATTATAACAATATAGGGTATATTTTTACGTAAAATAGAATCGATATTCTGTATTTTCTATTGAATAAAATCTAAGTCGAGTGTATGGAAACATTTTTGATTGGGTGTATATATCATAGATGACTGCTTGAAAATATATATACAGGGTGTCATGTTCTTCCTTAGCGAAAATGTTGTATTTCGAATCACTCCTCGAACCACCCCTTTCAAGGACCTCCAACATTTTTGGGACACCCTGTCTGTAGTAATATAGTATAGTATAGTATAGTACAGCTATAGTATACCTTACAAAAAGTATCGGCTCCCTTGATCGTTTCGTGAAAACAGCGATCTAGCTATCTTTCATCTTCAATATCAACGCCAAAGGAAATACATACATTGTTTTCGAAGAACCATTTGTTATATCGTGCAACGTAATGATTTATATCGCAATTACACTTATGTGGGGCAACGCAAGATTCATCGATCTCTTCAAGCTTCAAACGAGACAAACTCGTTTCCCAAGGCATTTTCATTTCAAAGGTGTCTGCGTCTCGTGCCACGGAGGCGTGGCATGGGCGTGAATCCTTAGTGTCTGCTTTTAATTTAATTTATTACACGTGCCACCGCTGAGCTACGTCAGCGTTAAAGAAGCTGTGGATGCTTTACAGTAAATCGTACGTAACCACGATTCCTCATTTCGAGTCGTCAGAAAATTCACCCTGTTACCTTAATTCGTCTCGAAATGGAAAACATGATAACAAAATTTACTTTCAGAGTAAATTTAGTAAAGCAGCGTTCTGCTAACACCGCGGATTTTCGAATCCACCTTCTTTCTATCCTTCGTTTCCGAAGTTCCGAGATCGCTGTCTAGCTCGGTTCACCCTTTGTTAGAGGCGCGGCCAGCATCCGGTTTTCGGAGGCGCGCGTTAAACGTCCGTGGAACATCCCCGGACATATTAAATGATCGCGTAATTACGAATGTTTGCCCACTATCCCCCTTTTTACTCCGTCTGACGGTATTCCCTTTGTTTTTCGTTTCCCGAGCTCGGGCCACCTCTTCATCCGGACGAGCACCTCACGGTGTCTGGTTATGGACAGAAGAGGGCTGGATAAAGAGACGACGACGAGTCTCGAGGTCATTTGAAACCAATTTCAGCAATGTCCGGACATTTAAATCGAGGTCCCCGATGTGCAACCCCTCACCTGTCTCTCCTGACGTTCACACTCCGCGTTCGTTGCCCTACGTCACTCCCTTCGCTTTGGGAGTACATGTCTAGTAACAGTACGCAGAAATTAACGTCAACCTAAATCAACACTGATACAGAAATAACTCTTACAGGTTTTCGCTTCTCTCTAAGCAGCTTTAGAGTTAAATTGTGACGACTTCGATTGCTTTGTTTAACGAAGCACAACGTTGTAACCACCCCAAGAATTTTCTTTTCTTTTCTAAGTCCCGCCAGTAAATAAAGGGTTAAAAAACATGTAATAACTGAACATCAACCTATCGAAGTATGTTCCTATTCGAATCAGTACAGAGGTCAGATTTAATCGTGTAACGAGTCCTATGTCGCGCGCCTCTGCTCGATTCGTTTCCGTTTTCTGTTCTCTCCTCCGCTTCCTACCGCTCCATTTCGCTTTTCTTCTTGCCTCGCCTTGGCTCGTGTCTTCCTCCACCTCTCCTATATACCTGGTCTCTCCTCTCCTGTCTCGTGTTCCTCGTCACCATTCTGTCACCTTCTCGTTTCTTTTTCTCCCTTCTTTTCCCTCCTCCCTCGGGTCTGACCCTTTTCCTCCCACTCCCTGGTTTCGTTCACGCAAGCACGCATCCACGCATACCAAATGAAAGCCCACTCTATCTTCCTCCATTCGCTGGCACGTTCATAATCGCTCTCGTCATCGCATGATCCCGGCTGCATTACTCCGAAGAAAGGCCGCTTTCACGAATGCTGCCAAACTGCCTGCGGTCGTTACCCTTTATGATGCACGGATTCAACGATTCGGTGTCTATTGATCGGCACCAGGCCTTCTCGCTCGGCTGTCGTTAAAGTTAAACCCAATTTGATGATCCCGCTCATTAAAACGATCGGTACAGCGGGATTCCCAGCGAGCCCCCCTGGATAGCATAAAAATAATGATAATTGACCAACCGTCGCTTTCGTAACGACAACTGTTATTCGTATCCCCCGTTTTGTATTTTTAAAGGCGGAAGTCTGACACTATTTCTGTGCCTCAGAGGCGGGCTATGTCAAGTACAAATATCGGAGATTTTATATCGGGTTGGACGAAAAGTTCGCGCGTTTTCTTTTTTTTTTTTTTTTTTCGTTTTGTCAGATATCACTTTATCCTGCTGCATAATTTGTTTATGGGCGTTCGTTTGTTGTGTAACGTAAATTATTCTTCTGCCTCTTGTTGCACGTATATTGGATAGTCGTTAGAAAATTATTTGAGTAGAGAAAACCTCGAAACTTTCGCAGAAGTCGAAATGGCTCTTCGAGAATATTTCTTGTCGAAACCATAAACATTTTACGAAGATAATATTAAAAGACACGTGGAATGATAGAAGAAAATAATAGAAATGGAAACTACGGCACTGATTAAACACATCTCCTTTTGGGAAAATATCGCAGTGGAGTTTATTAGGGAGACCGAGAAGTAATGTCATTTTTAATCTAGTGTGCGAAATCTCAATGCCGGGTCGGTAAAAATCAATGAGTTGATGAATGATAAATAAGTATCGAGAAATAACATTACAGTCCGCCTGGTATTTTGAATAAAACCGCGCGAACTTCCCGCTCAAGCCAATATTTCGAACAGGCACGAAGAATATACTGATCGAGTTACTTATGTTTATCAAAAATATTCAAGGTTCGAAGTCGTTCTTAATCAAAAATTCGTACGCGACGAGCTCAAATTGTATTTTTAAAATCAAGAGTCAAGTTCGTCGAGTTATTAGTAATTTCAATGCAATGTATCGTATAAATAAACCAACATCTAATCTAGCATATTGATTGCAAATATTACGCGCGTTAAATTGAACGTAATACGATCGTTTTAGTATGCACGAAAAAATATTAGCACGAAAGTAATCCGATATAAAGTGTGCCAATTACTCGAGGCTCGACTAGATCAAATCGTGTACCGCGCTGTAATACGAAACAGGACAAGCCAAAGATTTTACATCTTAAATTGCATTACGCGACTCGCTTTCATCTCTTTCTGCTCGTTATTAGTAATCTCTAAAAGCAGTCTCTGTTACATTTCTTACCAGCAAAGTCGAAGAATTTACGCTGGATAAACTAAAGGTTGCTTCCTAACGTACCTCGTGAATTTTTTAAATCGTCCAACCGATAAATTTTCATCGTTTGAAGTCGATCCAACGCGAAACGGTTCTCGGAATCGAACAAGAATCTACGAAACCGCGTCCAAGGCAGCTCACCGCGCGACTCATTCCTCGCATTAATAGACCCAGATTGCGCTAATAAAAATCGCGAACCTAATTAAACCGAAACTTGAATCTCCCCAGTGGAATCTCCCTGGCAACTGTTGCGATCTAACGAATCCGAGAGGGAAGGCGACGGAGGGGCGAGAGCGGCGATTAATCAATCCTCTAAAACGAGCAACGAAGGCCGGAGCCGAGCAAGAAAAAAATTGACGTTTTCATCGAAACCGCGCGAAAAAGAGAAAAAAAGATCGCGACGAAAAAGCCCGAAATGGGGCGATTGGAAAAGTCGGAGAAAGATGAAGCGATCGATACGAGGCGAGGATTTTTGATCGAGAGATTGGAAAAAATACGAACGCGCCGAGCTATTAAAAGAATCGAACTCTCGTTCGATTCGCCTTGCGAACGACGCGTGTGGATGACACAGGCAGTCAACGTGCGTTAACACCTGAAACTTGTCTTGAAATAAAAGGAACTCTGTTTCTTTTAACGTTCGGAGTAAAATAGGTTCCTTAACCCTTTGCACTCGAGAGGTGTGTCTGAGTCACCATTAGGTTACACGCAGCAAATCTATCAGCAATAGTGATTCTTTAGATTTAATTTCTTTGGAACTCGAAGTATCGATAAAATGATGGTCGGCGAGGTAAAGGTGACCTCATTCTCAAATCTAGATTTAAAAAATTACAAATTACACACCCACTTCTTTTCATTTTTAGTGACATTTATTTTTAATTCTCTCCTTTTGCTCTTCTTTGAAAGATTTCTATATTTTCCTATTCAGTTAGAACTTTACCACGTGGCACGATTTTAGTTTTAATGTTTTTCTATTTTATACTAACAAAATCACTATAATAAAGAATTCACAGTACGAAACACACGAATACATTTAGATTCAACGACTGTCTGTAGTCGACTAACGTTAATGTCTTATAATTTTGTCCTACAAAAGAAACCAAACATTACAGTTCTTGGAAATGCTACGACGCTTTGTGTTTGTTTACATTGTGATGAAGTTCGCGAATAGCATACTTTCATCCCATCATCATTCACGCTACGTATACAAGCTTACACATATTTTTTTTTTTTTAAATAAATGGGGTGTCGTATAATTATGTCCATCAGTGTATATACCAAAAGGAGAAACAAATTTTTCCGAAGTTCTAGACTAGGATAGCCCAAGTCTCCGGTTGACTCGAGGAGATCCTCGGCTGGGAAATGGTCCGGTTGTTACGGACATTTGCAATCGGAGATACTCAGGTGTTGCGGACAAGCGGCAGGCCACGGCTGAGCAGACTGCTACACGGATGCACGGAGCCGACGGAAAGGAGCAAGGCGAAGGAAGACGGTGGTAATGGTGAAACTATCTTGGGGTTATGCTCCGGTCACTGACATCCAGCCGTGACGCTATATTCTCTTCTTCTGGACACCGACGTTGCCCTCTGACAGGCTTGCGTCTGCGGATCGCTGGCCTCTCTTTCACGGTCCCGGCTCGCACGCTGACTCCTTCCAGCCCTGCGGTACCCCGATTGGACAACGAGATGGGCATCTGTACGGGGAAAAATGCGGGATTCGTGGAAACTGTAGACGCCTGGGAACTTTCTGCCTAATTGTTTCTTTTTTTTTTTTCTTTTTTCTTCATTTGCAACGGGAACGCGCGGATCGAGTTGTACTTTTTCAATTGGCGTTGGGTCTGGATCACGATCGATGCTTCTGACGGAAAATTTTGGCCCAATTATTAGAATAAATACGAGGCTATGGGATCCTCGTAACGAGTAATAGCGTTCGTGCCTTGCAGGTATCCGGTATATATTTAATTCGCTACGTTTTCGACGTCAGTCCTCCGTGGTAAATTAATTGTTCGAGAAAATGTATATTTGATGGTAGTATTATGATATTTTTTTAAAAATTGTTTCAACGAACATAAACATTGCTCTGAGTCCATTCCTCGAGGACGTATATATTCAATTGGCCACGTTAGAACAATTGCATTCATAAGTACAGCATCCTATTTTGACGGCAATCAATTATCCGCGATCGTGTACACTAGTACAATTAACAGGTTGATCGCCACGTCACCCATTTTTGAGTGACAGGACTTCTCACCGAGGAATTAAATAAATTACTTCTGAAGGTGAGATGTTAAAGAAAATAAGTCATTATAAGATTCATGAATTTGGCGAAATTACAAAAGTAAGTACCACTTTAAATTCAACAAAAATAATTTTCAGTCGTATCAAAACAAAGTGTCAGGTTTGTATAAATTTTCACGAGTTGTTTGGCAGTCAACGTGTTAATATCCCTCCCAGAACGTCGATAGACATACAACGCCTAAAAAGTCAACGCCAAAAAGTTACGACAGAAAATCATTCGCCAATTATCTTCAGAAATTTTTACGCAGTTTTCATCTCTAGATTAGTGTATAATATTATTTAAATTTTCTTTTCATCAACAGCTTAGAATATTTTACAACTTCAGATTTTTTCCATATAAACGTCCATCTTCTTGGAGGTAACGGATTAATTCTCTATTAATTAATTTTAGATTGATAGACCTGTAACGAGCTCTGAGGTATGTTTAAGTTACCATTAGATGCACTTATAGGGTGGATGCAAGTACTGTACAGCATAAACTATGGTAATCGGTTTAGTGGCCCTCGCTCACGGTCGATCACGTAGGTATGTATTTAGTAAAGTACATGTAACGACGAGATTACAACTGGTTCTGGCACGCGGAAACGGAATGACTACATCGTTTTTACTTGTCATTAGTTCTGTTGAGAAACACTGATGCAATCATCCAGATTCAGATGCAATTTTCTCAATTGATCTTATTATCTTATTTTGTTATATCGATCCAATATTTGAATATTCAGTTTTATATCACATCCATCATATATTTTTCCAAAAAATCATGCGTGCAATATTCGCTATCTCATTGCTACTTTGGCAATTGGTGGATCCAAAAAGAATATATTCCGCTTCACAGTACAATAATCAACTATCAGTACTATCAACTATCGAACTTTCCGTTTTATTTTAATAGTTCTCTTCTGCAACTATCACCACTACTTTTTATTAAACATGTAACGAATTTCTTCGACGAATCGATTTATTAGATCCAGCTAGGAAAAATGTTTATAACAATTGTAGAATACAAATTATAGATAACAATTGACACGCATGGACTAACGAAAAATTTGAAACGCTTGATTCAACGACGATTAAAACTATAAATTTTGTCTGCGTCGATATAAATATTTAGCGAATGTAATAAAAACGTGTAAACCGCTACGTCGTACCGAATACCACCGATTGAATTTAGTTTGCATGGAATGCGGCCTGGCGCTAATTTACACTTCGCACTAAATGGAATTATTGATTCGCGTTAAATGCAGCCCGGTGTCAATTTGTACTGCCGTTCGAAAATCGAATCTCGCACTACTCGAAACGGTATTAATCGCGGTCCGAATACGTTTATAAATATCTGATAAATTATCCAACACGTGCAACTACATTTTAACAATTTAGTACAGAAATTATCGATTTTTCTGGCATGGATATCTACATATTCGCGCATCGATCGGTGACAATCGATTATTCATAATCACGTATAAATACGAAATTCTTCTAGAAATTGATTGATTCTGTAATCTAGAGCCTTTGTTAGTATACAAAATTGTATATCACGTAAATTTATATTACAGAAATATTAAAATTTAATCTGTAGTACTTTTAGTTTTCGATTGATTTATAAATGATAATTCTAATGTTTTCAAATTTGCTCGATTTCTATATACTGACGATCCAAAGATGTACACTACCATAAACAATCTTCACAGTTTGTTTTTAATAAAGAATCATCGCAATCGATTTATAAGATAGTCTTTAGTGAATAAATTAACCTCGTTTTAATCTAAAAAATGATGCAGTAATGCGTAACTGTTTATTTCAATTTTTTGTTTCTTTTTTGTTCTTTAATTAATTTTCCTAAGTAACCTGTTTCTTGCTGAACATTATCGCAATATTTTAAACCAAGGTTTTCAAGCCCTCGACTTTATAAATAGAATAGCGCGGTATTTTAATGCCGCGATAGCTCTCTTATTGAACGCGATATTTTAATGACGCATAGCTTCCTTATCGAGGAAATGCAACATAAATTCCTACGTTTATTGTGTTTCGTGGGTATCCATATCATATTACAACTCTGTATCGTAATTACTAGACTGCATACGCTTATGCAAACTCGTTTTTTTATAGATATAGAAATTAAATTTAAATTGAAGTATTTCTTATCTTCTCAACGAAGTAACATGTATTTTGTACTTGATATTTTATGTATATTTTATGTATATTTATTTATTTGTTATTTCGTGTATATTTATTTATTATTTTATGCATATTTGATATTTGTGCACACTCATGTACTTTCGTTTGGCATAAATGTATGAATTTAATAATTACGAATTTATATTGTCCTGTTTATAATTAAATTTAGTAACTCTTAAGGGTGCAAAATAATAATGCTTCGAATATATGTGTATTTACAACAAGTGGTAATAGAATTATTTAAGTTATGAAAAGAAAGAAACAATGAACAAATTATGTCCTCATAAATTTCCCCTACATGTTCACTTGCCATAAATACATGAACATCCGCAGTCCAATCATCGTACATCAAATTACTTTTCGCTATAATTTCAAAAATTAAAGCATCGAATCTCGCAATATTTCTTGACACGCTTCTCCCGTATTGTACATGTTACATCGAAAGATTCTCCCGTTAATAACGACGATGACAATAATTCTCATCCAAAAACCAATTTAGAAAGTTGCTCCCCGTCGAGTCATCCCCGCCCCATTAAAATATTTACAACGCGGACGAAATCTACCGGTAAATATCACGCGTCTTTTCAATTCTGTTTCAGACGAACCGTGAACAATGGTAGTTCGAGTGCCGTCTCGAGGGAAAAAGGAAGAAAGAGTCCAAAGTAGGATGAACCGCGAACGGTGGTCTTGATTCCTCGACCGTCATCGCTGAGTGCAGCTTCGGAGTTCTCTGCGCTCTTCGCCTCTTTCTTCCTTCGTTCTCCTCCCTGGCACCCTATTTTCCTGCAGCTTCTAATGGCTCTCGAGGGTCCCTGTCTTATCGGTAACCCGTTTCCTCGAATCTTCTCTCATCGAGGAATCAGCAGCTCTACTTTCCAGCGGTCCTCTCCCAACGACCCAGCAACGCGATTCAACCATTCGAAGAAAGAGGAACACTAAGGGACAGGGGGGACAACGATCGCACAAAACTCGAACGTCACGGACGGGCCTGACTCTTTGCTCTACCCGTACTTTGCCCTTTGGGTGAGCAAAGTTTCAGGTGTGTCTGTGGCAGTCTACCGTCGTGGACGTTGCGAACACGAATAAAGGTGCTCGAGGTACCCGATCGTCCTGTATCTTGGAATGAAATTACGGAGTCTAATTCTGTGGTAGAGTACAATGAATCTATAGCGTAACAATCGTTTGGGAAAATGGATGGTCATTCTTCGTGCGATCTGTTATTTTACAAGCTTTCACGGAAGCGAGTGGCCACGACAGTACTCTTACGCCTGAAATTTGCTTTTTACCTAGGCCTGTACTCTCTTGCTTGGAGAAAATAAAGGTGAGCAAAGTTTCAGGTGTGTGAGTGCGTTGGAATCAACAAGTACGCCTGGATAACGGAACAACGACGGAACAGAACGTCGAATAAAAGAAACATTACCCTGCGCTAAGCCCTTTCCACCAGACGTCACAGAATTTATAATATATAGATGCGATAGTTTATTGTAACGTATAAATACAAAGTCCAATTTCACGTTCCAACATATGTAATTCCTTGTGAATCGAATGAAATTTTATTAATCGTAAGCATTAATGTTTAAGCAACCCTATGCCTCTTCCATCAAACGTCAATAAATTTCAGTTGTTTTACTCGTAATTCTAAAGCTTTGATACGATATACTAAACGTAATTATTCATTGTAATGTATGAATGCAAAGTCCGACTTCACATTCTAAAATACATGTGTAATTGCTTGTACATCAAATAAAATTTTATTGACTGCGCATTGAAAAATTGAAGTCTCATTACGGACAGCGACTGTTTAACTAAACGCTTGCTTTTATAAATTATAGCCGAAGCAATAGAATATAAGCAAAAATTTGTTTCATTTTTTTTTTTTTTTTTTTTTTTTTTTTTTTTTTATAGATCTCGATATAGATTTATACCAAACTAATCATTGGACAGCATAAACAGTTTGAATGCTATTCGTTAAGTAAAGTGTCGCGTATCCAGCGCGTAAGTAATTAATATGCGAAGACAGTTTTTCCTTCCACGCATTTTTATCGGTATTACGATGTATACTGTTCGCGTTATACGAAGTAATATGAAACTCGCGCTTTGGAAAATTCTCGTAACCGCAGGAGATGCGTTCAAGAATCAGTCTAAGATTAGCAATGACGTTAGACGGGTCTTGGAAAGGCTAATAAATCAAATCGTGCATTAGGATCTGGTTTCCGTCAGGATCAGGCTTCCCTGTACGTGTATAAATCAATAACAATGTGGTCGAAGCCAATGTAATTGAGAATATGTAACTTTATACTTGAAAGTCAATAAGATACTACATGTACGCGTCGAAGCGAACAAATACGAGGAGTTTTGGTTAACAGTTTTAAATAACTTTAATCCCTCCTATATTTACTTTTATCCCTCTCAGAATATATAATGTGGCACATAGCGTAATTGTAAATATAAACGAACTGTCAGATAAATATATTTAACAAGGAATTTAATATAATATATAGTTTAATTGTGTAAATATTTATTTTACCCCTCAAGATAATGAATATATTACGTACAATAAAATGTAACTCTATTTCTTCATTTTCATTGATGATCTATCTATTTTTATTGATTCAGTCTAGTTTTCAAATGAATAGAACGAATAGGTATAACAGTCAATTAATAATTCTTGCTTATTCTTTCTATTTCGATTGGTCGAGTATTCTAATTATATTCGAATTATTTCATTAGACGTAGATTTTTCAAATTATCAAACATTTGCACTGCGAATAAATTAAGGGTGCATTAGTATAGTTAAGTGGATTAGTACTAGTGGCGCCACCAGTGATAAAACGCCCAAGTTTGTAGTAAAAATTAGTTACCACTACTCCTACTAGATGGCTCCACTAACCAAAGTTACTTTATCAACTGCTGCATTAAATAACTATTCATACAATTGATAAATTTGATATATTAACTTTTATCATTTTATTATTTCATACATTTATTATTTTATTTAAGATGAAGCTACTTTTAGGGAAAATACGTTTACGTTTATTGCAAATAGTGATTAGAGGTTCGGAGTCTGAACTTGTAGACCAGAATACATAAATAAAATCAAATAAATGGTTAAACGATATATTGAATACATTGTAGTGTTACGAACCGAAGAATAGTAAATAAAAAATAATTGCTATAAAAACAGCGGAAACCATTTTCGGTACAAACTTGGACATTTTATCATTGATGGCGCTACTAACTAAAGAGTTGATAATTACTACTGTATTAAATAACTATTCATAAAAACGATAAATTTGGCATATAATTGATATATTGTAGTGTTATAAAGTAAAAAATTGCATTAATCATGCATTTATGAAAAATAAAGAATACTTGATTGAAATGAATCGGTGGGGCCATCTTATAGAAACAGTGAGAACTATTTTCACTACAAACTTGGGCGTTTTATCACCGATGGCGCCACTGATATTTATTTATTTATTTATTTAAAATGCGTAACTTACTACACAACGTTATTGCACTACTGCTTATTTATTACTAGCTTATTTCCATTCTTCTTATCATCGTCTTACATGACTCCTGCATTATTTTAAAACTATTTGCAGTATCTCTTACTTCTCATCTATTGGGGCCCGCTGGCCCCCCTTTAGCTCGGGTACCTCGGGGTTGCTAAGCCCGTACTGTAGCTACAAATACCGCTACAGCCCCTGAGGGGGATCAAAAGGCTTACTTTGCACCACAAAGTGATTACAAAATTAAAAAATTCTCACTGATATTAAATTCCACTTTACTAGTCAGTGGTTTACACCACGGCTTTGCCAAGTACAAAAACACTAGTACCACTAGTAGTAACCAGTATCCAAGGGAATTTTCCGAGAATATAATTACTAGAAACATTTTAATTACTACCATAGGAATCTTTTCTGATCAACGAGCAGCGAGAATCCTTAACTGTTATCAGCCCTCTGGTAGAAACCGGGAGGTATCACTGTAAATTCGATATATGATCGGAAATCTTCTAATACGCCACTTTAAAGTGCAGTGTCATCAGTGCGCAGTGTAACGAAAAATTAACCGCCTGCCAAGGTTTAATATATTTATCAAAACAAAACACATTTATTTAAAAGAACCAAGTATGTCGGGAGGAGCACTTTTTGGAAATAATGCATCACGCGGTACTTCGAAAAATTTGGTGGAATTCAAAGCAGGGAAAATGACCATGAAAGAGAAAATGGTTTATCCAGACACACGTAAAGGCCAGCTGTACGTTTATCAATCTGACGATTCATTGATGCATTTCTGTTGGAAAGATCGTACGACAGGATTTGTTGAAGATGTAAATTTTTTAATACCGTTCTGTTTTATTGAAATGCTAAATTAATGCAAAATTGCATGTACCTTTGAATTCATATGATCCTTTTAAATTTACAAACGTCCTTCTAAACGCTTTTCCGTTTCTTCTGTAGGACTTAATTATTTTTCCTGATGATTGTGAATTTAAACACGTTCCTCAATGCAAAACTGGAAGGGTATATCTTTTAAGATTTAAGTCATCTAACAAAAAGTTTTTTGTTTGGCTTCAGGTGAGACAAATTTTACATAATGAATTATGACTCCATTGTTACTCTACTATACGTTCATCGGTAAATTTCGAAAAATTCATGTGTTACTTAATAACTGGATAAACGTTTTGTTATTTTGTAGGATCTTAAGACAGATAAAGATGAGGAATATTGTAGAAAAATTAATGAAGTTCTTAATAATCCACCAACTCCTGGGTCACAAAGAAGTGGCAATGCAAACCCAGAGAGGGATTTTCAAAATATATTAAATAATATGTCCCAACAGCAACTAATGCAGCTGTTTGGTGGAGTAGGTCAAATTGGTGGTCTAGGTAGTTTACTGGGTACAATGAATAGACCTCATAGTGGACAGACCACGAACAGTACTTCTGCAACAACTAGATCTGCTCGAGCTCTTACACACCCTCGACTTACTGCATCTCACTTTAATGTTCCAAATCATCGACACCTGCAGCATCCTCGCATTACTATAAATCCTGTTGGACCTACGCCACAAACAGTGTCCTTACCAGCATCTGCTAATGATACTCCGAAACCTAATGGTAAGTGAATTTATTAGATAAATAACGTGTTCAGACTCATATAATAAGTCTTTATGTAGGAGATAATAAGCAATCAACAACAACACCAGCTCCATCAACACCTGGAGCAACAACAAGTACGAACAACAAAATACGACTTAGTGATCTACAAACCTTTCTATCAAAAATTCCAACATCAACAGAAACAGAATCTGTAGTTCAGGTAATATCTTATATTCTTTAAATAGTTATATTTAACATATATTATTATTTCTAAATTTTCAGCTTGTTGAACACGTTTTCAATATATAACTGCTTCATTAAAAATGTTGTTGTAAGTGATTGAACACTATGCAGAATAATGTATAGCATTGTTATGTGAAACATTTATTTTTTCATATATATAAACGCAATACTAATAACATTAATATTTGTTATAAAATAAAATGTTATTTGTGTAATGAATAAATACATATGTTTAAATCGTTCAACAACATTCTTAATGTTTATAAATATGTTTTGAGTTTAAAATACTATTAAATTTATAAAATCAATATTCATTTTGTTTATTCTTAATTAATATGATCACAAATGTCTTGTATATGTCATTTCAATGTTATTATAAATCATAATTAGGTGGAAAAACAATTTCATTGTCATAATCATTTTGATAAGATAACAGACTTCCCATGTATAATCTTTTTTCAAGACTCTAATCTTGTAGTATAATCTGTAAATTTTCATCTTTTTTTAACACATATTATGATTTTATGTAAAGTAGTTCTTTAATAGCTATATTACTATACAAATTAAAAGAAAAACGTAAAATGATATATATTTCTTATATAATCTAAAGTTTTAGATATTTCGCAATATTTCATTCAATACACTAGTTTGCTAAAACAAGTTATCTATTTTTTTGTTAATATATCTTTTTTTGCAGTCCTTATCATTATCAGGAATTGAATGGGTATTCTTGATAGTACACTGGGAGTGTCAGTCAAACTTGTTGAAACCATGACAGTTCTACAACTTTTTAAATAGCTGTGCAAGCAAAAGCCAATCCCTGTGTTTTCTACATTAAAAATAATGAGATCGTAATTACTTACAAGGAAAGCAATGTTACTATCTAACAGATATTGCATGGTCATCTAAATATCAATTCCTTTTCATAGCCTTAACTTTTTAGTTTACTTTCTTGTTTTTTTCATTCTGTCATAATATTATTGAAAATATCATTATGAATAATTACACGACAAAATCATAAAAAATGGCATAATATCGTTTTAAGTTTGAAACTTTAGCTTTGTAATATTATACAAATTTTATTCTCGTGCTAAACTCAGTGGTATCCAACAGTAATTTAACTATACCTATTATAGAATCAAAGGTAGAAGCATGGTTTTCTCATTTTTTAATACTGTTTTCTACTCGAACTTTACCTGGCTGTCGGAGACTCTGGCTCTGCTGAGCAGTTGGGGAAGTTTCTCTGGGATTATTTGTTGTTTTCGGCCACCTACAGCACAGCTTATTGTCCGGCAGAGGGGCGTAGCAACTGAGCTGACCAATGCCATCCCTGCGGCGATCTCTGCATCGGAAAGCTTGGAGCGTGCAATGAGCCCGCACTTGCCACCAGGGGACCACCTGTGTACCACGCTATTGTCTCCCCAGTTCTCCCAGGCGCTATCAATGTTCTGGTCTGCTTTGCAGTCAGGCCAGGCGGGACCCGTCATCCGTCAATTTGGCTTGGGACCGGATGCCGTTGATGCCGCTACCAGTGGAAACATTGAAGAGTTCGTCACTGCTCTTGAATCTGAAGCTCAGACTGGTCAAGAACAAACACAACAAGGGCAAGAGGACAATAATACGAAACAAGCTTCGCCGACATCTAGTCCCGATAAGAAAGATGACGACGAAGGAATGGCTTTAGATTAAGAACAAAATTTAATGCATCTGATTTCATCTATATTTTCATTTAGAAGGTATGCAACATGTATTACATTATAATCACGTATGTGTAATAAATACTTCCTTAAAGAATAATGTACTTTATTGCGATTCAAAAATATTTTCAAATAGTCCTTTGAAATGTAAATGTAAGAAATTATTTAAGTATTGAAATAATCCTAAATTTGTACAATAATAAAGAGTTAACCCTTTAGTTGTGGCGCTCTCCAACTGAAAAACGATCGCTCTATGTGGCAACGCCGTATAGCAACAGTTGATCGCTGTGATGAGAAGCACCAATAATGAGTAAAACCAGGACCGCAATGGTAATTTATGCACCCTAAAACGATGCCCACTGATGGAGGGAATATGAATGAGACCAAATGTGACATTTATAACAAAAATGTACTTAACACGCATTATTTATAATAAATGTTACAGTGATATCTCAATTCATGATGTATACCATATTTGATACAAACAATACATTTGTGCACATGAACATTTTTAAGTCCTATAGTATGTCCTATAGTATATAGAGATGGCAAAATTGTATTCTAATAAGGACAATGATACATCAATTTATTCGGGACTGATAGAATGATAAAAGTATTTTCTAACATTATTAAATGGTATTTCTTATTTCTTTTTAAATATTTAAATAAACATCTTTTTTCTAGTGGAATTTTATATTATTGTATTCTAATCTATGTTACCTCGTAAAATAAACCATTATTAAAAATAGTACAGTATGGAAAATACTGAGATATACAACTTAATGACTTTAAAATAAAATATAACATATCTAACGTTTCAAACTCGGAATAGTAAATCGATCATTCATCAAAGCGATCAATACGATTTCTATACAAATTTCGCATCTTTCACAAAAACCAATTCACATTTATTAATCTTTGTCTTTTTACCTTTCGAACGTTGTTGCATAATGACAATAATAACATATTGTTTTCCAATACTTAAATAAAAAATAAATTTTTATTATCAATTTCATTTGTTATAAAACTGTATGGTGAAACTGTAATCATACTTTCCCTTATAAGGTAAGTATTCAATCCCAGAAATTTTGATTTAAATTAAACTTTATGTGAATATAGAATAAAATTACAAAGAACGATTTTGAAGGAGTGGAATTAGTTTTTATAGTTTTTACATTTTTTCGACATAACTTTTTAACGAAATAAAGTAAAAATGGCTGAGTGTTTTATGTTGTATTGTATTACTGAAAAATTTCTATAAACTTATTGTTAATTGAAATTCCATAACGTCCGAGCTAGAAAAAATCTCTTGTTCAGACTACAGAACGTTATATTTGGTTACATTTAAAACGCAACGGCCTACACCCCATTCGTCTGCTTTCGTCTTTGTAATCCATAAGATTTTAACCCATAACCACGCTAAGACGTTAAATTCTTTATGCATCATTAGATGCTGAAATTGTAACAATTTAAAATATCCAGAAGCGCAAACTAATTGTAATACATAGTGAGTAATTTGAAATAAATATTTCTATTAAGTATATTTATTAAATATATTTATTAAATATATTATTCTATTGTTTTGTATTGAGATTCTGAAGAGCTATGAAAATACTTAATTAAAAACACTAATAATATTAAGTATATACTGTTTTTTGTACCATTTATAGGTTCACTACAGCAAAGCAATAGTTTTAAATGTATTCAATGGATAGCCATTTGCCATGCATTCTCACTGGATTAATCTTCTACAGTTTTGGGTTAAAATGGTGCTATGATTATGCTAAGTATTGGGTGTCTCTGAGACCTAGAGATGATTTAAATATGACAAAAGGATTGGTGTTCATAGAGAAATGTGAGAAGCTGTTAAATAGACATCCGATAGAGGGAAGTTTGAAATTGATCGCAACTGCCATAGGTCTAGCCAGTACAATAACTGGTGGTTTGGAACAAGTTGGTACGGTCTCTCCAAAGGTTGTACTAGCTACGATCTACCTTTTTTTTGCATTCTCTGGTCTTGTTGATATTTTGAATTTTTATTTCCCTCACAATGTAAGCGATGGATTAGTTAAACTGGCACTTTGTCAAAGCTTTTTCATGGAAGGATTCCTTTTCTTATGGGAAAGCATAGGGAACAATGCAGTAATCAATTTAATTTTAGCTTTTATAGTGTGGGCAACATCTCTAGCCATTATTTTAGAGCTTGTTTGGCCTGAATTAAAGCTTTTCAGAGCCTGTACCACATTACTCCATGGCAGTTGGATAGCACACATGGTACGTTTGAACCATACAGCATCATTTTTACCAGGAAGCATTGCTCTGGTATTTTCTTGGCATGTTGCTGCTGCATCAGCTGTAACATTGTCTGTAGTAGCAGCGACAAGAAGCTGTGCACCTGAATTTACATAATTATACATTGTGTATAAATTATTTTATTAAACATTTTTGTAATTTATAATGTGTAATTCATTTAAAAATTGATTATATAGATAAGCATAAATTTAACTAAACATTAAATAAACTAACTCGTACTTCTATTGAAAATCGAGTGCTAGTTGCTGGGAACACCGCTGGATAATATAATCACATCTGAAGAAAGGTGTTCTTCACTTTCATAATATTTGAGTTGAATTGTGTGATTTTCATAAATCTTAAATTATTATTACACATGTGTCGGTAAAAACAGTATAAATTGCGCTATCCAGCGGTGACAAAAGGAACTATTAGAGGACAAGCTTAAGCATTTTCCCGATAGAGGTCCTGATCAAACTCTGAAAATTAGTATGGTACTTTCACCGCTAGATGGTTGTTAATTTGAGCGAAAATACCGGGAATCCCGAACTGAAACTGTGATAGTTTAAACATTTTAAAAAGAATGTTAGTTCTATATAAAATAAGAAATGTAGACGGTACGGGAGAAACGTGTTTTGGAAGTACTCACACAGCCATACGAATTGCAAAACTGTATTCAATGATATACAAAATGATCACAGTCAAAACACAAAGAGGGAGAATGGATTATCTTTTTAATATTGTAAAGATCATTTTCTTTGTATGCCGTCCAATATCGATCGCAGTTTTTCGTTCTTTCGGTGTCTCCAAGCAAAGGTTCGCGAGTGACACTTAAAAAAAGAAAAATAGTTTGTTTTCCAAATCTTCCTCGCCACATTGCTTCCAAGCAAATTATACAGGGTGTCCCAAAAGTCGGGGAGGAGCCGGAAATGGGGTGTAGCTGAGACGATTCTGAACAACAATTTCCTTTGCAAAAATGTCGGATGGGGCTTCGTTAAGGAGATATTAAGCAAAAACCTCGACCAATCAGAGCGCGCGTAGACCGTTCGAGCTGCCGCGGTAGCGAAGGCTACGCGCTAGGCGGCAGCGTCAATGTCCTTCGATGCACGTCGAGTCACTTGTTCGCGCGTACAAGCGCGGCCGCCAGCGCGTAGCCTTCGCTACCGCGGCCGCTCCAACGGTCTACGCGCGCTCTGATTGGTCGGGGTTTTCTCTTAATATCTCCTTAACGAAGCCTCATCCGACATTTTTGCAAAGAAAATTGTTGTTCAGAATCATCTCAGCTACACCCCATTTCCGGCTCCTCCCCGACTTTTGGGACACCCTGTATACTCCATATAATCTCTCTGATTGTACCAAATAACTCTGGAACAGGATCAATTTTCTACTTATTCTAAGTTATTCTAAGTAATGATAACTTATTCTAAGTTATCACTCTCTACAATTAAAGTTGCTTGGAAACGATCGTCCCTTAATAACGACCCGCGTAATTGATCAATTATCTCTAATATTGACCCACAGAGTCGGTTTAAAAACAGACGAGCCGTAGTTTGCCGACCCCCAGGGTCCAAGCGATAGAATCTTTTCGAAGATAATCCATTATGCATCGCGACGCGTCGAGCGGCGACACATTCTACTCTGTTTTATTCGGATCGATCGGGCGTGTACCGATGGAGAAGGGCTGGCCGTGTAAATGTTCTCTCGCTGCGGCAGAGAAGGGATTCGCGCGAGCCGCACGGAGGATCGAAGAGGGGAGACGCCTAGCTACCCTCGATTATGGAAGAAAGAGGGCGACCTCGAAGCCCTTCGTACCCGTTTCGCTCGATGCGTCGGTTGCTCGCGTTTGCTCGCGTCAGTCGCGTCAACGATGGGCTCGACTCGACCTACGTGTTCGAATTGTCTGATTCGTTGAAGACACTGTGTTCACGCGGGACTGGCGAGAGGTGCGCGTAGAAAGCACACGACACGCGTGTTCCCACAACGAGATCAGCTAACGCCGAGGTAAACGCATGGTGTACGCGTGTGCGCGGTCATGGTGCGATCGCGTGGACATCAACGCTCGAAGGGGTTGCAATTCGAGTATAGTAGAGCTCCGTTTATAGGAACAAAATTATGCTCAGCTTCTGGTGTAGGAATTTGCAGTAGACGTGAAGGTTTCAGGGGGTTGGAATTCGAGTACGGTAGAACCTTGTTTATACGAATACAATCATGCTCAGCCTTGATATAGGAACTCAAAGCTGAGCTTAGTACCCCTTAGCCCCCTGTAGCTGAGTCCTGTACCCTTTAGCCCCTCGTAACAACGAGGCCATGGTCGAGCGTGGAGGTCTATGGTGAAAGTATCACTGATAGTGGACCTCTACTATCTAAACTATTCCGTTATCAGAACTGCCTTGTCCCAAGATAAGCGAGGTTCTACTGTAATTCGTTTTCGCCATTTAGGCGAAAGTCATTCACCGTGGACGAAAGTCTGCGCAGAATCGAGTACCGTTCCAGTATCGTTCGCACACCAGACACGTCGATTTTCCTTGAAGTTTGATCCGCATTGCGCATTCATTCGATAGGCGCATCGCGCAACGGTATCTCGTCCCGTTGTCGCCATCGTCGTTGTCCACTTTCTTCGGTTTCTTCTTCTTTCGTCTCTGCCAACACCTTCGCCACCTTTCCACGGTATTCCGTTTGGTATGTACGCATTCTTTACTCTGTTCCCGTCGGGTCGCTCGATAATGGCACTTTTTCCACGCGACTCGGGATCGATTCATATCTGACGCGGTCCCGACGAGTCGGTATTCCGTGTCTGAACGATTTTAAGCCTCTCGTTGCATCGGGCCTGAGAGCGGGGACGAGTGCAGGAGAAGTTGAAGGAGATGACGATGACGACGACGACGACGAGAGAGTGAGAGAAGAAAGTTTCCTATTTTTTGGGTCGCCCTGTAGCATGCACAGTGGGGGGTCGAGAAAGTATAGCAGCGGGTTTTTTTTTTTTTTTTAAGATAATTGCTTGTACAGAAGCAATGCATTGGCATGATGTACGCGTTTTAGTGTTTCGTTATAGATAGAAATAACAGGTTGACTCCGAAAGATTAATAATTTTATGTTTAAAAATAGTATGAGAGGAAAGAAACTTTCGTAGTGTAAACATTTCCACAGTCTTCTGCGATGTATTTCGTAATAGTACATTGTGTCACGGATGTAAACAGATGTTGTTCAAGCTATCTTCGAGAGTCAAATGGGGTTCAGCCGATAAGTCACGAGAGGGGCAACAAAAAATTCATTTTTATGTCCCAAGAGTTTATGAATCAGACTTGAGTGCTTAGCACCAAAACTACCGAGGTTAACATATACGTATTTATCATACACAAAAGTATATCTTTGTAATTGGAGGGAGGAGGAGCATACTAAGTTGTCAATACAATTCATTTTCTGTTATAATACTTGCCTATAAAAATTCCATATAAATTATAATAAAGAATTGTTGATATTTGAGCACTTTTAAGAAGAAGTTTATACTTATAGTGCATGGGTAAAATTGACTGGCTTGGTAGTTTTAGTGTTAAACAGTGAGAAAATGTATTATATATAGAATTTATATTTGCTGGCATACAGTCAGTCTCATAAATATTCGTATCCTCTATGCTTATTAAAGAAATTTGTTTAAATTAAATGGTAGGTTTGATGTTTGATGATTCATATTTACGATGAAAAATTCATTTGGTAATATCAAAATTATTATTCAATTTAGTTGAACTTCTTCGATAGACATGGAGGGTACCAGTATTTATGGGATCGATTGTATATGGAAAAACAAGGAAAAGGCCAGTCATTAACCGAAAATTAAGTCGAAAGTAAACAGAAACAAATGGGATGAATAATGAACTACGGAAATGTATACCTTAATGTACTACTTCTCGATCATTTGGAAAAAATTGAGCGTGTAAATACTTCTTTGGTTCACTGCACGTTACGGGAGGGGTAGAAAAAGTGAAAGAGAAAGTCGCAGCTGGCGAGATACATGAAATAGGATACGGTTTCACCGATGCGGAATGCAAATTCGAGGAAAGCCACGCGAATCTGCGGTGGTCAGAACCGAAACTCTTCGTTTCATCGATCCGAAGCCAGTTTATACGTTTGTCACGCACACGCAGCTGAAGGACCCATGGGGGAAATGATTATCGTCTATTTCAAATCCATTCAAAAATTCAGATTTTAGTGCGTTACACTTTAGGGAAAGCTGTGAGATTGTAGAATAATAATAGGACAAAATTAGAAGGGTTCAGAAAAATTGAGGAACGAAGTGTCTCGTACTTCTTCAATGGAGAGATGGTCAAAATCAAATTAGGTACCTTGACTAGTTGTTTACAAAGGCTCTGTATTCTCTCCAATAAAAATTAACAACACGCCACTCCACTCATTGCATACTAGAGCAGTAATTGTTTTATAATTACTTTGTGATCGCTTTTGCGATCGTCATTTGTAATTGTCAGATTACCCATCAGTCGTACACTGCACTTGTAGTCTGCAACAATAAATCGGTAATTTGTAATCTTCCAGAACTAATCGTGTTTGGTTATTTATAAATAATCATAGTTAATAATTTACTGTCATTTACCGCAGATTTTATGCGTTTGTGGTTCACGTAAATATGAAGAACATATAAAGCATTTATAGAGAATGAAACATTAATCATATTAATTTATATTAACCTCAGGTCGTGAATAAATTAAAACCGCTGTCCGTCGAGCACTCATTAATTATTAATTACGATTAACGATTACCAAGTGCCCGGTAATTACATTTTGCCCGACACTGACACATTACACTGTGCATTTATTATAGCGAAACGATACTAAAATGCTAACACTTTTCACACGATAGGCGACTCTCAGTCGCCACTGTGGTTTACGCGCCAACTCGAGTATCGAGAATACTCCCACGACCTGACGTAGGACTTTTCCCATATCTCAACAAAGAATTAATATTAATTTGGGAGGGAAGAATTAATTAATGAATTATTGCTAATCTTTAATATTGGATTTGTATTTATTAGTAGATAAAATTTGTTTTTCATAATTAATAACTGATCATTAGAAAAAAATGTCTGAATTTTTACCAAAATCTGTCACCTATTCGTTAAAACTTTGCACTCGAGGCCTTTTCTTCTGTTATCTGTCACCAACTCGAGATGCTTTCCTAGCATTCTATCGTCACGAATGCAAGATTGACTTCGAAAATGAGATCTCTAATTTGATATTTAAGAATTAGATCATCCTTGTCTCGCCGACAATCATTTTATCGACACTTCGAGTTCCAAAGAAATTAAACCTAAGCAAACGTTATTGCTGGTTGATTTGGTGCGTGAAACCTAGTGCCGACCGAGAGTCAAGTCTCGAGTGGAAAGGGTTAAAACAGAAATAATAGAAAAAAGTCTGCATCAGGTCATAGCGACTAGCTTTCTGAAAAGAACGTGACTTGGATCATATTTGTAACTTTATCAATTCTAGAGATTTTCTTCTCAAAATTTGACTCAACCTTCTTCAATTGTGTATCTTTCGAGAAGTCTACCTTCCCCTTCCAAAAAGATCGATTTTGAAAGAAATTTTAGTTCCGTTCCCCCATCTAATATCGTCTATAACTCGTCGAATATTCGAAAAATCAAGTTTCCAATCAAACGATTAATTTTCGTAAATGGAATCAATTACCGTTTCAATAAAATGTAACCGTCGTTCGTACGGTACGAAGCACGAGTCCGTATCGCGCGCAGGGATGTCGATAAAAATGTAAAAGTGGTAGCGGCAGACTACTTGGCGGCTGGGGTTAAAGCTGCGGTAGATCTAGGTGGTGGCGGTGGCGATGGCGATGGCGATGTCGGTGGCGTGGGTGATAGGGGCGACGCGTTTTGTCCCACTGTGCGACGGTAGAAAGAAAGAGACTAACAACTAGACGATAGCACGGAAAGGGAGAGCGCAGGTACACGTATCTGCCTATATAGTTAAGGAGTAACTACGGGCATATACGTCGCCACGGAGGACGACGGTTGCTACGATATCGATCCCACGCAATATCGCGTTGTTCCCAGTAGTGTTCCCGCAGGCGTCGCGACGCTAAGCGTCCTCGTGTCTCTCCATTCGCCGGTGTCCGTGGAACGGATCGCTTGAATCCGCCGTTGGTCGAGCGTCGGTCGTAATTGGCCGTCGATTGGAAGCGATCGACGCGAGTTTTCCGAGTCGGGACACCGTTCTCCGGGGGTTTCGAGGCAAGGAAAAGGACGGACGGGGGAGGTGTGGCCGCGTAATGGACCGATAACGAAACGAAACGATCACAATAAATATTCTTTTATTTTCTTTCAGACGGTAGCCGACGATTCTGTATGTGTATCGTTCGATCCTCGGTGAAAATGTGGGGAAGGGCGAGCATGGCGGCCGTGATGATCCTTCTCTTGTTGTGCTCGTGGACGCTCGGCGTCGTTCACGGAGAAGGTACGTTTTCTTCGTGTTTGGAAACATTTGTTTTTCTTAAATAAAAGAGCAGTGGAACGGGACCGGGGAGGACGCGAATTTTTTAACGCGTATATGGTCGATAGGAAATCTGACGGAGGTCGGTTCGACCGACACGGAAGCGGAGGGCATTTTGGAGCGCGCGACTGTGTGGCTGTGGAGCCAGCGGGACAAAGACGCTGGTTGGGGGAACGATACGCATCGCGTCCTGTTGGTCCTTCGGCTGGCTAACCTCTCGCGGGAGGACAACGTCGCTCCTCCGGCGCCGTTCGAGTTGCAGCTGAGCAGCAAACAGATGGAGCTCGAAATTGTGTTGCTACTTTGGAGGTAAAGTTTAAGTGAAAGTTGGTGTTCTCGCAATTAAATTGATTATACCGAACTTGCGATGGTTGACCGTGAAGAGAACGACGGAGAAGTCGGGTTTAGATCTTTGTTGCATAATAATCTGGCAGGGTGAAAGAAGTTCAGTCCTTTTGGTTTCTATAATAAAAATTGAATCATTGCCACATGCTTGCCTATAAGCTCATACAATATATATGAATTTTTTAACCGCTATGGGCCAGTGTAACTTTCAGATCACTTGCTAATATATCGATATTTCGTCAAATAATTTTAGTTCTTTCTTTTTTATAAGATGTCTATAAGATATTTATAAGATACATAGGTCTTAATAATCCATGAATAGAAACGATTTCTACGAAATGTAATTACATCTTATAATGTCGATTCTCGACGAAGCCCGAACGGATGACCATCGAATAAATTTCCTCAGGCACAGAGAGATCGGTTTCTCTCCGGTGAGATTGGCGCGCTACACCCTCGCCTTGAACGCTATGTGTACGGATCCGAGACAGTTTCACGGCCACGACCTGATCGGAACGCTCCAGCATCACGAGCCACCTACGGATTACGAGTTCGCCCTCACAACGCTGGCTGCGTGCAACGCGCAGGGTCACGTGCGAAGGAGACAGATACGTCGGTTGATGGACATCGCAAACGATGCTCAGGATCACAACGTCGGTGAGCGACGCGCTCGTTTTGCAAAAAGTCGCAACAAGGAACGTCGGCTAAGCGGATAGTTTTTATTTTCTGACCAATTTCGTGGCAAATTTTCGTAATTGTTTTGTAGTTGAAGTACTCGTCATAAACTTTTGAAATTTGGTAGATTTATCTTTGTTTATACATATACAGAGTTCTCTGAAATATTTCATTGTCTTGCTCAATTTGTTTGCAAGTTTCGTACGTCCTAACGGCTCGAACTAATGAAAACTGATTTTGTTCTATTCGCTACGAGTGTGTTTATATTTATAGTTTGAATCTAGAAAAAAAGGATTAAAAGAAATTTGACAGAATGGGCGATATTTGAAACTTAAATATTCGATTTCTCGCCGTGGAGTAATTCATAAAATTAACCCTTAGAAGCCTGATTTTCTAAATTAAATTGAAAAAGATATCAATGTATTTATTTCAGTAGCCAGATAAAGGGAAAACTAGTAACAAAAAATCACAATACATACTTTATATATTTATTCCGTAAAAAGCAGGTATGAATTTTGATAAAAAGAAACTAATTGTAAGCGCACGATTTGTATTAAAAGTTCGGTATCAAATTTGAAACTTAGGGCATTTAAGGGTTAAAGTAACAATGTATTAGGAGGGCCAGAAAGTATTGTCATTTTGCGAATTTCAATACTTGTTTATCATTCATCAGCTCATTGATTTTTATCGATCTGGCATTGAAAGTTTGGACACTAGATGGCAAAAGATTGACGATAACGAGGACGGTTACATAATTGATTAAAAATAAAAACTTATTACTTTATTTGTTTGAATTTAATGTAAAAGAAACGACATCACCTTTTAGCCTCTTCAGAATTAAAGAATCCTATGAACTGTATTTGATCGAAGTGTTATTTTTCTGACACTCGTCCTTTTTCAGATACTGTCGCAATGGTGATCCTAGCCCTGAAGTGTATCGTCCAAGACCACAAACATCGAAACCTCCACCATTTCCTGCGCAAACCGTCGATTGGTTTGGCGCAGCAGCAAAGACTCGACGGTAGCTTTGGAGATCTTCGGACGACGGCTTTGGTGATGCAGGCTCTCGAGGAAGCGGAGAACGAGCCAGCCGATAGCTGGAACCGATCAGCTGCACTGGTGTGGCTGTCGAGTCAACAGCGACCCGATGGTTCCTTCGGCGGAGATATTCGTGCAACCGCGGAGGCTGTCCTTGGAGTCACTCCTCGAAGTTTGGCGAGCATCAGAATCCTCGACTGCGGCCAAGGACTCAGCGATACCTCGCCACCGCGACTCACCATCGCAACCACCACTACCTCCACCAGTAATGGTAACGGTAATGGTGAGTGTTTAACTTGGAAGAAGCTGAAAGAGGTACGACACTGTAACGATCCTCCAAAAAGATGTTTGTAAAGACTCTTTCTGAAGAGACTGTACCTTGAATCGTTCTCAAATTCTCATTATGCTTTATTGGACAACCCTTTGAGTGCCAAGGAGCGACATATCGCTGCTCGAAGCTGTAACTGCTGTAACTCATTAAGAAATCAATTTTCCTTTGCGAAAAAGAAAGCAAAAACAAATGTACAGACTTCGAAGGAAGTCTAACATGTTTTTAGTATCGTGTAAAAATTTCATGAACCTTAAAACGAAATTGACCGATATGTACATTTTTGTTCACAGTCATGCATCTTTGCTTAAAATTGTCTGGTATTTCTCTGATATGAATGAAAATTTCCTCTGGCACTCAAAGGGTTAAAGGGAGAAAACTTGGTGTCGCAATATCATCGACAATGGGGAAAAAGAACTTGGTGGCAGCTTTGTGACCAGAGGATGTAGTTCAGAACACAAAAACCCAGAAACTTCTCAAACTAGATACCTATAAGATGTGTCCCTCTCGATAAATGCAAAAATAATCGATTTTTCAAAAGGTTTTACAGTGTCATGCCACCTTGAGCCTTGAATTTCGCACGTCGTTGGCTTGTTATAAGTAAAATTATCCTTAACACGTTGATCGCAACGTCACCCATACGTGGTCGACAGTGCTTTTTAACCGACATGTATGAATATTTCTTTTTTTTTTTCACTACAAACTATCAACCAAAACAAAATTAATTCTGAAAGTTACCTGCCAATGAAAATGAATTTGAACGAAATACTTAAACTTCGATGGAGTTACAAAAATAAGTACCGCAGTAAATGTTTGATTACGTAGTTTCCAATAGTTCGTAATCGAAATTTAATCACAGTAAAAATTTTCCGAAGTATTAGTCTGGCGGTCAACACGTCAACCCTTTCAGACCTGGCATCCACAATTGAGGACAAAAAATTAAACAATTACCGACACTATCGTTTCGGGCGAATGTCTTTATGCACACGAAGAAATAGTTTTCCTCGAAAACTACACTATTAGGATTTTTTTTTCTTATTCTTTCCATAATAATTTTAGCCCAAGTTAGTCTTAAAAATTAAATTATGTTGGTACGAGAAAAAGAAATGATTCAGGTCTGAAAGGGTTAATCTACAGACTGTACCGTATCTTCTTGAGAACCTTTTGACATGTTTACGCAGAGTCGACGATCACGAGCAACCATAACGAAGCCGTATCGTCGGTATCCGGGAATAACGCGAGTAACGAAAGTGTGAGTAGCGACGCCAGCAACGGAAACAATGGGATCAACGGAAACAGAGGAAACAGTGTTGGGAACGCGGTGAATTCCAGCAACACGGACAACGGCGTGGTCGTTGGAACCACTGCGCCGGTGATAGTGAACGTTTCGTACACTCTGTGGGTCGGCAGTCACGTTAACGAGACGTACAATCTGACCGTGAACGCGCCTAAAAACGAGAGATTCTACGAGGTGATGCTTCTTGCCGCAGAAATGTCGCCGCACTTTCAGTTCGTGGCATCCGAATGGCCAAACGGACATTACGTTCACACGATAGCCGGTTACAAGGAGGAGCCGATGTCCTATCACTACTGGCTCCTTTACCGGCTCCCTTTGCCACCTGATCCATCCTCGCCCCCTGGTAATCAGTTGGTTGCCCCTGGAGGTACGTACGGGAGCGATTCTTAACGACACAACGAACGAACAGCATCGTGGGGACAAAGAACAATTTCTTTTTCTTATAATCTATATTAATAATATAAAGAGGTCAAGTTTGTTTATTTGTTTGTTTGTATGTAGGGGATAATCTCCGAAACTACTGAATCGATTTTAGACATTTTTTCAGTAATAGAAAGCTACACTGTCCCTAAGCAACACAGGTTACGTTTTATTTCGTTAAGAATACGTTTTCAGTTGGAAATCTAAAAATTCGTACATCAAGTCGGAAGAAAAGCGTTGCTTGTTTTTTTTTTTTTTTTTTTTATAAATATTATGTTCATGTCCCCAGGTATTTTTCAAATATCATTCCAAGTTGCTGTTTGTTCGCCGTGTTTCGTCGTGCGATGTCGAATCGTGGTCTAAGGAGGAAATGTTTCAGGCGTCGACGATCTGCAAATCAACGAAGGCGATCATTATCTCTTTTGGTATAAGAAACTATGAAGAGCAACGAACCGTCGACGACTAGTCGAAACAGTTTGAGAAATAGACGAAGATATGGATCGTGCGAAAGCAAAAACTGTGAGAATCGAAGAGGGAGAGTTAAAAAACGATGAAAAAACGAAAAAATGCCTAGTTACTCGAAATCAATAAAAATGGAAGCTCACTCTTATTCACTGCCACCGCTAAGCGCGTACGGCAAACGTACAACGACATTTTCCAGGATTAATTTCGCATGAGTTCGCACGTGCGCCAAGTTACTTAGGAAGATGCCGAAGAAGTAGAGCTGGCAGTGACGTTTTTGGAACTCTGCTCTAATGGCCGATTAGACTTAGTCGGTAAAAAAAGAAAAAAGAGAAAAAAAAAATGAAAAAAAAAAATGTAAACTAAAAGCGCGACACATCCTAATACGTGTACCGATAACTCGACTGACGTATGGCGATAACGATAACCATGCGTATTCGTAAATCATAAACTTAAGCTAAATAACGGCATAACATTTTCTATGAAACTGCAATGCACAACCACATTGTACCTACTCAACCGATATGGCGATGATCATGTCGATGATCAACGTATCAATTGATATTTAATAAATCCCATATCTCTATGTATTAGCTGACCTAACCCCTAAGTCTTGATATCTTGCTACGCGTGTTGCTTTACAATCACCGAATCCCAGTTGCTACGTGAAACCAAGTTCAAGCTTCGCCGCGATGCGTATAACAAAATTTCATCCGGAAACGAATGCGTTTCGATCGACGATTTTTCATGATTTGCCTAACGTCGCAATGTACAGTATCCTTGGTTTTTTGAAATTAATAAAGTGTACAATTACGAACTAGATTTCACTTATCTTGTTCATTTTTAGTTGCGACGTCCACGCCGACAAAAGGTAGAGAGCGTGATCTTCTTAACGATCGATGATCGTTGGATACAGGTTTGTAGTTGTGCTATACGATGAAACAAATATAATTTTAATTCATAGGCGATGTAGTTTGAAGAAGATTTATTAAACTATTTTTGAAGTATCGAATCCTCTTCGGTAGGATATTTTATAACATTAAATGTATCATAAGGAGAAGGGGCTATCGAAGAATTGTTTTTGCAAAAATTATTTAGTAGAAAGTAAGAAATAATGGTGGGCGAGGTTCAGAGAACGGATTCATTTTTGTAAATGAAACTTTATGTATTATGTTTTTATTTATTATAAAAATTTCTTTAGAGTTAATTTGGAAATTAGATAATCCAACATTAGTTGTAGTATTGATTTTAGAACTTTATTATTTCCAGATTTGTTATTTACACCCTTTGCGTTCCTATGTCGACTGAGGCTCGACAAAAATGTGCCAGAAACCAGAAAATTTAGACTGCAAAGGGTTAACATTTTATGCAACGTTGTTTATTGTTATATAAAGCCTTGAATTTCAGTTTTTCATTTTAGATTTGCTACAAACCCTCGATCGTCTGTAGGTATCATTGCGATCTACTAGGAGTACCTGCACCTGGTATCTGGCAACTCGAACGACAGATCGACTGGCGGGCTGCGTCAATTCTAGAGCTAGTATGGTAACATTTGACTCCTCGCTTCTTTATTGAACTTTTCAGAAAGGATTATGCCCTTCGCGGATGACTATCAATTCTTCGAAAACAGAACCTCCTACGTATAACATTTTATTACACATTTTTTATTTTCTTTTTCACCAACGATTATCCGCTTTTCAGTTGTACCACGAAACGTGACATGGTCTGCACAATATACTATACTCGACACAGTGGAATACAAACTAATTTTCCTAAATGGTGCCTCGTATAGTTTTATCTATAACAGTGAGACAGCTTTGTTTAGACGCATTCATCCAGCTGCGATGTCATTTATTGTAACATAAACAATTCTCATCCAAGAGGAAAGGGTTAATAACGATTTTCCTTTGATGTTTTGCCGTTGCTTGATGATTTCTATTCAAGGTAGTTCACACTATCCGCCAAGTACAGTGCGTTCCGAAGTGTATACGTACTGGAAAGGGTTAATAACGATTTTGCTATCAGTCAAGTTCGAGTTTGATGTTTCTTATTTAAGGTAGTTCACACTATCCGCCAAGTACAGTGCGTTCGGAAGTATATACGTAGTGGCGTCGTGACATTAGTGACGGCAGAGCATATCGATCACCCCAAACCATCCGTTCATGGATAGTACTAGGCCTGAACTTCCCCAACTCCTCGATTTCCCTTTCCATCTTCCCCCGACTTCTCTAAACCCACACGGTGTGCTAGAGCCACGAGCCTGCCTGTCCCTGATAACTCGCAGCTCACCCATCCATTCACTCGCGGAGGAACCGTCGTCCCATCCAGCCGTCGCTCTACTTCCTCCTGGTCTTCTCTCTTCGTTGGTGAGGCTGAACCGAAGGACCACCGAGCCGTTGAGCCGTCGAGCAACTACAGATACGCGTGACGAAGCCATCGGATGCTATCTTCCAATCTGCGACGTTCGTTGCGCGACGACACGCGTTCACGTTCTCTTTCCAGCAACATCGATATAGGCGATCTAGCATTTTCCCTCTTTCTCTTTTATTAAAACAGTTTACAGACAGAGCTGCGATCGAGCTTTCGGACGAAAACAGGGAGAACTATAGATTTAAAAGGAAAAACGGAGAGCATGTGTATCTCAAAAAGAATGTGAATACTTTCTTAATTCTAATAACTACCTGAGAAAGTTGTTAGACTTTTAAGAAATTTTTTTTTTTTATATGGGTTTATTTTTCGTCGCATCTACTGCTTGGTAATTAGCGACGCATTTAATTGCATTTCTGTTTGATTAGTGGTTTAGAGTCCTTGAGATAGTTTATGGCGTTTTGCACACGTTTCTGGGCTGTTTCTGGCGTTCAAGTTGTACTTCCTTTTCCGTAGTTCGAATCTTCAAGATATCTTGCGGCTCCTTAGATAATCGTTATTATGCGAGGTCGATAGTTTCAAGAATTTCTACGTCTGAATTTCATTCGAATTTTATAGAAAATTTCATTCAGAATTCGTTCGTGTGCCGTTATCAAATCGTGCCACAGGCTCGCCTAGCTTGATTGACGGACCGCAGCACACGTGACATTGCTTTAGACTAGAGTTATCGAGTGCAGGATGGCACAGCACGGCGCAATAGTTTGTAAACGATGTAAAACAATTGCGCGTCACACACGCTCGTTTAACTCGCGTGACGCAAGACTGGAATTCCAACTGCACCGAGTATGAAAAAAAAAAAAAGAGCAATGTTTTTACATTTCTTTGACCAGTATCCACAGAGCGAAGAATTTCTTTAAAATTTTAATATTTTTTAAATATTTTAACTTTTAATAGTAATCTTTAATATTTCAACCTCTTCGCGTTCTTTATAGTTATAATTACTGTCAATATTAAAAAGAACAAAAATTTGATAATAACGAAAAAAAATCGTCCCTGAAGAAGTTAAGCAAGAAACGATTTAACTACGATGACGATGCGAAACGTGGTTTTGCAAAGTTGTTTGCATTCAAAAAATTAGCGTGACATTGTAATCTATAATTGTTTTCCGACCCATAATTTATGACAAAAGGCGATGGATGCATGAAATTAGTCTTTGTTGCACCAACGAGTTAATAATTTAAACTTTAGAATCGCAGAATATGTTCAGGCATACGCTACTACATTCTCAGTGCGAACGAAAGGTGTCGATTCGATTTCTTTGACATAGTAACAGTTTGATACTTTTGTACACCCGTTGCATTGGGGATACAGCTATGCCATGGGGGGAATCATCCCCCGAGGTAGCGTCAAGTGTCAGGAGTGTGACGTCGTCGTATCCCCCCTCCGTTTTCCTTCTAAGAAATGTAATTCTGCCATCCTTCGCGCGACTTCTATTCGGAATATCGCACCCGATAAGGAAGAAAGGAAGTTTAGAAAAAATGTCTTCGTGTGTTAGTAGTCAAAAACATTAATACAAATAGTTTACGAACAGAAACGTTAGAATTCTAACACATTCATCGTCAGATTAATATTTGTAAAAGTTTCTACGGGGCTAAACATTTCTTTTGAGTTAATTTGGAAATTAGATAATATAACATTTCTTGCAGCATTCGTTTTAAAATCTTACTACTTTCAAATTTATAATTTTAACTCTTTGCGGTTTTATTTATTATCTTAACACCTTGCGGAGCTAAAAATCTCGTTTGAGTTAATTTGGAAATTAGTATAACATTTGTTGTACCATTTATTTTAGAACCTTATTATTTCCAAATTTATTACTTTAACCTTTTGCTACTGAAATCAGAAAATTGCGATTGCAAAGAGTTAACACCATGTTTTCAGAGTTAGTTTCTTTAGATTCGTAGTGAAAAGTCTGGTATCCATGTATCGGTGTGGATCCATTATTAAAAACCAAAATCCTGAAGTCATAAACACTATTTAAGTCCTAGGTTCATTAATGTTCTTTCATTTTTGAAATTCAATTCCTTCGAGCTTACACTGTTACTTAATGAAAAAATAAAATACATCAGAAAATAAGGTTTAACATTTATTCACAATATATATTCGATATAATTTCTTACGAGATAGCCAATTTAACTGTTGATTTGTTGAAATTCTTTTTAAAATTCTACAGTTATTAACTCTTTCAGACCTGAATTATATTTTTTTTCTCGTACCAATGTAATTTAATTTTTAGTGTTAACTTGGACTAAAATCAGTATGGAAAAAATAAAAAAAAAAATTCTAATAGTGTAGTTTTCGAGGAGAATTGGTTTTCCTTCGTGTGCACAAATGAGAAAATACACTAAACGATAGCGTCGGTAAATATAAATTTTGTCCCCTCGATTGTGGACGCCAGGTCTGAAAGGGTTAACGTTGCTTTCGTCTACAATTTTCCGAAGGCGTAAAAATGATTTTTGGAGCGTACGGTAGAACTGGCCTGGATGGCAAGTAACGAGGAAGGGTTGGGACTCCCTAGCGCGTTAGCTATACGTTCTAAAGTCTAGACTCGAGATGGAAGATAGCTGTTCCTAGGCTAGGCCAGCCGTAATCGCCATTCGCCACACCCCCGGACAGGCTGTCTCTGCTTCTGCTTCTGCTCTTTCCTTCCCTACTGCTTCGATCTCCGCGCCTCTCTGTTTTCTTTGCTTCGGTTTCCTCGCTTCTCACTCTTTTGCGCCGTTCACGGGCGCGTGTACGTGCACAAAGACAGCCAGGGGCTGGGGGTGAAAGAGGAACGAGTAACCGTTCTACTCTTTCCGTCGGGTCCCCTCGGGAATCCGCAATCCGGCGTCCACGATCTCGTCATCCACCCTCCTGCTTCGCTCCCGGTTCTTCTCGAGCCACATCGACCCCCCCGTTCTCGAGATCCTTCGGATTTTAACTTCGTCCCTCGCGCGAACTACCCAACGAAAGAATCCCCGGGTGAATTGGACCTGGACGATGTTTCGCGTTGGCAGCATGGGATTCAGGGGAAAAAGTGACGCGACCATATCTCGGTGAAATTTCGTTAAATGGGGCTACTCCATTTTTTGTTTCTGGGTCACAGGATAGATTTTAGGGCATCGCTGACATGTGTTATTGTTGGTTGTGGTCTTTACGATATTTCAGGCAGGTTAAATTTGAAAAAATTGGAAATTGTCAAAGTTGTGAGTGTTTATATCAGGGGCTGTTCTGTTGGATTGATCGAATACCAATTTTAAGGGGTTGCTTTTCTATTTTGGATCGAGAAATAGAGTTTCGTTTTTATATTCTTGTTTCTTAGGATTTCCAAAATATCCCTACTAAATTACGCAACGAAAACATTCAGAATTGCCAGAGTAACTATTTATATCACAGATCGTCCTGTTGGACTGATTGATCACGAAAATTTAATGGTGTACACTTTTATTTTCGGATTTCCTAAGAAACTTTCATGAAACGTCAAATTTATCTTAAATTTCATTAATCTGCATTATTACTAGACAGCGGATGTTTATGCATTCGTGGCAAATGAAAGTTTGGGTAAATCCATGAGAATGTATACGAATGGAAAAATGCATAAAATACCAACAATAATATATTCTCTGTACCAGAGTTAGAAGATAAGACACTCTTCCAGTAAAATTGTAATTCAACTTCTATAACCATCCACACTCTGATAATCACCCTACAAAGTTAGATGGACCTACGAATGTCTCCTCAAAGGAGTTCCAACTGCAAAGGGTGAAAATTCTTAAAAAATCCTACGAATAAGCTTCGAGAAAGTACCGATGACCGTATGTTCGCGAAAAGTCGTTAACGTTTCTCGATAGTGTCGAAAGAATAGATAAAACAAACGGATGCCAAGGGAGATATATCGAAGTACGAGAAGGGAGCACGCAGCCTAGGGGTTAGGAGGGGAAAAGTAGCTAACGCGTGTCGCGTATCCGTGTGCCCCGAGCTGCCGCGATACCGGTGGGAAGCCATTAGCCAAATTGCGAGGTGTCTGCTCGTTGCATCGCTCTATTACCTTCGAGTCGCTTTTCACCACACTTCTTAACCCAGACCTACCTATATTCCCTCCCCGTCATCTTCCTACCGTTTCCATATCTTTCGTTTCGCGTTACATACCGCCCTCGGGCACTTTTCAATCGTATTTATACGTGTACGCAACGTTCGACCCTTCTCGCAGAGATTAGGATCGACCGAGATCATATTTGTATCGATCATTGGTCTCCATAGGATTCATCCTATTTAATAATGAAATTAGCGAGATATTTATCATAGAAGAAACTAATTTATGGATCAAATCGATTCTCTGTTATGATAGTTGTCTTTAAAAAATTTCTGTTAAATCATTCTTTGATAAACAACCTTTTACGTTTGTAATGGATAAGACATGATTTTATTAGTAGATGATTAGTTTGGATGATTCGTCAGTTATGACGATTTATAAAGTTAAACTTCTGGATTTTCATTTAAATCGATTCACTTTTCGCGTTTTGGTCCTCTATATTGAATCCGCCATTTTGAATTTCTAAATTATAAGATCAGATTTGTAATCAGCGGCCCCGAAAACCCCTATATACCAATTTTCATCCAAATCGAATCACTTTTCGCATTTTGGTCCCCCATATTGGATCCATCATTTTGAATTTATGAATTTTGAGTATAGATTTAGAATCAGTGACCCCCAAAACCTCTGTATACCAAGTTTCATCGAAATCGTTCGAAAGGAACTCATTAAATATTATAGAGAAATAATGTAAAGCTGTTTGTTGTCAACTTCTTCCAGGATATACTGCGATACGCATTGTGTTTACGATTTTTACTACTTTACTACATCGTGCGTACGCACTTCCTGGAATTGACGTAGGCCATTCGGTTAATCATTCGTTCAAAAATGTTCATCATATAGGAAACTTTGAAGTATAGTAAGTCGATGTGGAATCGCCCGATTCAGTTCAAACAAAATTCAAATCGAAGAGCGGAATTTCTACTATCTAATAGATAATTATTATCAGTGTTAAGTAATCTAAAACAATTGTTTTGTTTTTTGCTATATTAACCATGGTTAATATTCATGATTCAGGTGTAGTAGTTTACATGCTGCTAGTTGCAGTTGAAGAATTGTTAAAAATTGAGTTATTTCAGAAATACTTCGAAGTGTATGAATCAAATTGGCCAATTTGGTAATTGTAGTATTAATATTAAACGAAGGTGTCGTTCCATCCTTAGGGGCTGTAGCTGTATTTAGTCACAGTATCCCTACTTGAAATGTCAGAAAGTTTCCAACTATATTGATAGTATTCATAACGTCAAATGAATAATACACATTCATAACGAGATAATCTGGCTATAATTGAACCTCGTTACCAAACGGACAGGGCACAAAATAAAGCCACAGTACGATATTTTTATCACGAAACGTTCCAATTGACCCCGGTCTTCCGCATCTACCCAAAACGAATTTCTCTAAAGATAAAGGATCCGAAAACGTTTCCAGCACGGTGAACTCCGGAAAACTTGGCTGCGTCACTGCGACCCGATATAAGCATCGCGGAAAGTATGGGAATTCGCGGTTCGGTGGCATTTTCAGGAACAAGGATTCTCGTCGGCGTAGGCGGGTGTGGAAACGCGGGGGCGTGCGAGCGTGCGGTCGTGCGGTCGTGCGGTCGTGTGGGCGTGCAGGCGTGCGCGGCCCGGTTTGAAAGTGAGCCGTTAAATTATTCGTGGCGCTCTCGAGCGACAAATGGACCAGTGAGACGTTTTAAAGAGTCTCGGGAGTCGGACGTCTATAAATAGGCAGGTTAAGGAAACGTTTAAAATTAGTATCCAACGGTACCATTGTATGCGCACGCGCATCGATTCGTGTACGGCACCGCAACCGAGGTGACCAGATTTCGAAAACGGTGAAACTTTTCGTTCCCAACGAGGCACGGTGGAACGTCGTTTATACAAACGAAATCATGCTCAGCTAAGGATCTACGAACTCGTAGATGAGCTCAGTACCGTCTAGCCTTACGTAGTTGAGTCTGGTACCCTCTAGCCCTCCATACATAAGCTCAGTCCGATTTAGTCTTGCGTAGTTGAGCTCAGTACACTCTAGCACCTCATAGTTGAGTTCAGTACCCTCTAGCCTTGCGTAGGTGAGTCTAGTACTCTCTAGTACTCCATACGTGAGCTCAGGACTCTCTAGCTTAGCGTCGTTGAGCTCAGTACCCTCTAGTACTCCATACTTGAGTTCAGTACCCTCTAACTTTGCATAGTTGAGCTCAGTAACCTCTAGCTTTGTATACTTTATCCTAGTGCCTTCTATCCCTCCCATAGCTAAGCCTAGTACTCTTTAGCTTCCATTATTTAAACCATGGCCAAGCGTGAAGGTCCATGCTCAAAGAAAAGCTCCTTCTTATCATTACATGGAAGAATGTGGATGTTTTGTCATCTTTTAATAGCTCCTTAGCTGCAACATGGACCGTATCGTGTCTATTGTTTTTGGTAAAAGGATGTACTCGTCATTTCCTTTTATTCGGACATTAATGCAGAATAAGCATACCACCATACTTCTCTTGAAATTTCCTTAGCAGTCCATTTGAAGTTTGGAAAAGGAGTAATCGTCCAGCTATTCTTGATTTAGGCAGAAGGGCGCCTTAAGGTAGATATTATAACAATATAAGAAAAAATGCGTATTTGGTATACATTCGTGTTTCAAGAAAAGATATATTCCTACGCGATATTCCCATCTGCTTATGAAGCTACTACTTAATTTCAACAGCGTGTCGCAAAAACTCGCCGTGTATGTCACGATAAGGGCTATTCTACTTCACGTAGACGTATCGATCCCCAAAAATTGTTGTCTGTCGGGTGTTCCGATCGTTCTTGTCAGAATAATACATAAAAAATATAATTCGATAGATTGTCAATATTATCTCAGGTTCTCGATCACACGCGGTTGGTATAAACACGTTCACTGAAAACAAGTAAACGACTCTCACCCCGAATCTCACTTTAACCTCTTCAGGGACGAAGATATCTGCTCTTTTTGTTTGTTCTAATCAAATTTTCGTTCTTTTTATTACTGACAATAATTACAATTATAAAAAAATAAACGTCCACATCTGCGACCAAGGGCGTGAAGAGGTTAAGCTCCAGTTAGAGTCAACCATCTATCTAATTTTCAACGAATGCTGCATCATTCGACATAAATTACAATTCTTCACGGTCGCATGGCTGATTTCATCCTTTGTGGACAGTTTGAAAGAAATAATGGCTCGATTCTCGGAGGATCGTTTACGGAAATCACGGAAGGCAGGCAGACGTGGCGCGGGTAGGCCTTAAACAGACCCGATGGGAAAGCGTGTAACGCGGTGCGATACGATAGCTATGTACGTATATCGGAAACAGAAAAGCGTGGCAGCCTGCTTAGCAGCGTACCTGGGTGCTACGCGACCATGGAATATTGATATGTAAATATAGCGGGCTCCGGGTAGCGTCGATGGTGGTAGCGGCCGTGCAACGGCGGTTATAGGGGCGCTAGCAGGTTAACGAGCGGCTCGCAGAGTGCCGCGACGGAGGGTAAAGAGATGGATAGGAAAGGGAAGAGAGAAGGTGGGTTGGAAAGCTCGCACGAAGTCGTAGGTGGGTTGATGGAGGTCGAGGGTGAGACAGATAGATGGATGGATGGATAGATAGGTGGTGAGAGCGAGAGGAAGAAAAAGTAGGAGAGAGCGAGGCGGGTTTGTGTGTGTATGTGTGTGGGTGGGTGGGTGTCTGTGTGTACGTGGGAGCGTGGAACAGTGGCGGTGGTAGAAGCGGTAGCAGGAGACCGAGAGGGTAGAGAGTGAGACGGCATCGGGATGGGCGAGCGAAGAGCTAGGGGGTAGGGGGAGTTGGGTCGCTGCCGGCAGTATAACAGAGACGGTCGGGCGTGCCGCGGAGCGTGCCACCAAAGGGGATGAGAATTTTCCGCAGACTGTGAAATTATTGTCGAGACCGATTCGACGCAAAATATCTTTAAAAAGTCGCGGTTGGGCCTCGTCGAAAAGCGCGCGGCTTATCGGTGTTTCGCGTTACGTTTAGATGCTAATCAGAGAGATCGATTTTTTTTACGTTTCCTCGAACGCACGGATTAATCGCAGGCACTAACGACGGCGCGGACAATAGAAAGCCGGTGGTGTATAGGGACATGCCCTGCGGGACACGGCATGGAACGGGGTGGTTGGAACGGGCCGCGGAAACACGAAGAGGGCGGGAACACGTCGGTCGAGCGAGGGTTGCCGAGCTGCGAGGCGGTGGAACGGGGGGGTTGCAGGAGGGTGACTATGGCTCCGTATGTATGCCTCCCCACGAACGGACTTTTGCGACTGTGCGCGCTCGCGGCCGCACGCGCGCGTGACTGAAACCGCCAGTGGTACTATCTACGAGGGCACGGGAGAGTCGAAGGGTACCTTCTATAGACGAACACCTGGAAGGGTGGCTCGCTCGCTTCACCGCGACGTGTAAAACCTCTCTATCTTTCTCCCCGGCCCCGGCGCCATCCTCAACCTCCGCGTCTTTCCTCTTTTCGACTACCACCGACCTTGCGTCGCGTTCACTGTATTCTTTCGACGGAAACCCCCGGCTGCTGCTTCTGCTTCGTCCTCTCGCCTCGTTTCGCGTTCGTTTGTCAAGTTTCCTCGACGACTACGCGGCATTCCTCGTCATCTTCGTCGTCGTTTTCGGTTCCGATCCCACTCTTTTTCCTCTCGGCTGTGCGTCAGGCCTTCGTCGCTGTCTCGCGATCTCTCCCTGGAAACGATAAATCTTCCACGCCTGTCTTTCACCCCGTGCCAAAATTTTCCGCCCTCTTCTCGTCTGGCTGCTCTCGACCTCTTATCCGCTTGCCATTCGATCGTTTCGCTTTATTGTTTATTTCGACCCTTTCAACAACCTTGTCGCAAATTTGTGCCAGGATCGTTTCGAGTGAAAGTAGGTTCGAGATGTAAACAAATAGGACTCACAGAAATGCAAGTCGATGATTTCGTTAGCCAAAAGCAACAGCGAAGAGATTCTCGTGGAAATAGTTAGGGCTTGGTTTGATTTACTCAGTCTCCTTGTAATTTCATTTATTTTATTGTAGTTTTGTTAGTTGTTACTACTTTAATCATTTTGTTATTACAATTTGTATCAAACATGTTACACATCTCATAGTGAATAAGAGAAAGCAAAACAAAACAAAAGCAAAACAAAAGTGTACGTCACATACAGTCAGTCCTATAATTCATACCCCCTATGTCTATTCAAGAAATTTGTCTAAATTAAACGGCAGGCTCGATGATTCCAAATAAGTTTTTCGTTATACATATATACATGAATATACTTTGCGCATGCATGTATTTATAATGAAATATTTATTTGGAAACAACAAACCCGTTATTTAATTTAGACAAATGTTCTCAATAGACATAGAGGGTACGAATACTTATTGGAATAATTGTATTTTCAATTTTTAAACAAAATCCTAATGTCTCTTATAATCGTTGGAATTGAATCGATGCTGTTTCTGTGCATAGCAAAGCACTAAAAGTTTTGCACTATGTCATGTCTGACATTTGTTTGTAATTTGCTCTATCAGAAGTTGACCTCTCATATTTTTCCTCGATCATTTAATTAACATCTCCACAGTTTACTTATAATAATATGCTTAGATCGTACAATCTTATAGTCGAAACGTTTTAAACGAATTATCAAAGAATCAATTTTTACAGTGTTCGAAATAATTAGATAATGTGCAACGGTTCGATCGCTTCAAACGATGATTCGAATTCTTAGCAGCAGCGCGGCCAAACGTCGCCTTTTACACGACTCTATCAATTAATTTCGTTATTACGGTGCAATAAAGACGTTACTATTGCTACCATTTCCCAGACGGTGGTAAAACATACGTGCAGAATTCGTAATCCGCACGGCCGTTGCGTGATAAAGCATGAACGCGTATCGGGATTCGAACCATGTATAATTTACATCGGTAATTCTTAACCACTATGCCACGGCATACCACTGCGCCGCGAAGCCAACAACACACGCACCGCGAATGTTGAACAAGAGAGATAATCAATATTCGTTTTTTATAGTTTTTAACATTGGTGGTGCGATTATTTGCGACTAAAAGCTCTACCAGGCCCACTTCCTATAAATAATGAGGAAAATAACGAGTCGATAAAGCAGAAAACGAAATAACCATCTTCTCATTAAAACAACGAATGACTCATTGTCAAACAAATTTCAAGTTATCGATGTATTACCAGTTACTCGAATAAGATTTTCAGTCGTTCGACATTAAACGTACGATTAAATTCGTAACTTTTGTCGAATAAATAAAGCATCCAGAGTTGCTCATCATTTATTCGTTATTCAAAACTTTCTATCTAGATAAAAATGTTGTCTATCAGGAATCACATCCCTGCCCTCGGGGGCTGTAGCGGTGTTTTTTGAAGCTACAGTACGGGCTTAGCAACCCCGTGGTACCCGAGCTAGAGGGGGGTCAGCGGGCCCCTATAGATGAGAAGTAAGGGATACTGCAAACATTATTAAAACAATGCAGGAGTCATATAAGACGCATGCGAATATCGAATAAAAAAAGAAAATGCAAATATAAACAAATAGAGAAAGTGGTAGCGAAATAGCTTTGTCAATTGTAAAAAGCTGATCATTTTAATAAACGACTGAACTGAACTGAATCACATCCCATCCACAGAGAGTTCGAACAACGGGGAAAAGTGACAAAAGCGTCAACTGACATCCTAAAATTCTTTTGTAATTACAAATAATTATTTGTTCGTCCGGTACACAAATTTCCACTACTTTTCGATTGTTCTTTTTGTTCCTCTTTTTGTTATTTACATTCGAATGAACGCAGAGAATATTTAATAAAAAAAAAGCGTATTATGCCAAAAATTCATCATCGATCCAAACACTGCCATGAGATTTAAAAAAAGTTCAGGATCACTGATTTACATTTACTATGATTCATTATTCTTACTTTTGCGTTTCACTTTTTGTTCTATACGAGAGTACGACGAGGCATTCGCGGATGGAAGGATGCACGAATGGTGTAGAGCCGACTGTGCGATTCTTTTTAACGGAAAAAGGTAAAAAGATTCGGTTCTATTCCAGGGAATATTTGTGGGGGAATGTGAAAGAAATAGGAGGATTCAGACGACGGTTTAAGTCGAGCACCACACCGTGGGGCGTCTGTTTACGAGTGTCGCGACGCCGAGGAGGAACGCACAGTCAGCCTTCCAGTCAGTAGGTGGAGAAGCGCCCGTGTTGGCGAGGTAATCATTCCAGCCAGTTACGAGGCTGTTAAACGTCACTCTACGGAACGACGCGACTCTCGTATCGTGTCGCGCCGCGCTGATCGTTCCGTCGAGTCGACTGCGTTCGATCTTCCTTCCAAAATTCACCGATAAATAAAAAAAAATATACAAAGAATTATTCTATTCCCTTTGATAAGAGCTATGCAAATAACAAAAGCTTAGTACCATCTTCCGTTAAACGAAATTTAGGGGTTCCCCCTCTTTATGCTTTGCATCTTTTCTAATGAAATACCATGCGAGGGAAAAAAGAAGAAATATGTCAGACATACCCGTTTATGTCGAAACGTTCCTATACCGTTTCATCTTCAACTAATGAATCGCTAATAAAAAAAAATACGAAGCCACTTAGTTTTATTCGTATTTTGGTACTATTCGTGTTGAAATTCTTTTCCATTCCCTCGTAAACCAATCCATTGTTCATGACAAGGATGTCAGTTGGCCCTTTTGTCAATTTGTCACCGTTGTTCGAACTCTCTATTGCTGGGATATGATTCCTGATAGACAACATTTTTATCTAGATAGAAAGTTTTGAATAACGAATAAAAGATGAGCATCTCGCGATGCTTTATTTATTTGTACGTTTAATGTCGAACGACTGAAAATCTTATTCGAGTAACTTGGTAATACATCGATAACTTGAAATTTGTTCAAGTCATTCATTGTTCGAATAAAATTCTGCCTATCTTCGTGGCATGTAAGACATTCCTTCTATAACCAATGAGGTCCATTGCAACTTTTTTCATATAGAAACTGCATCTGGCTATTTAGTCGGTTGCTACCGCCAAAAGATACATGTATCTTGATCCAGAAATCCGAGCATCCAGCAGCTAAAATTGAAAAAACTTTGGCTAATCTCACTGGTGACTTCGTACTTTACGCGTCTCGCGATATCGATCCTTCCCCTTTAATACATCAAGCCGGTACGCTGGTCAATTCCACCAGTTTTTAGATCTCTACGTCGGCCCTATCCTCTATCACTGTACTACGTATGATTAATTAGTAATTTGCAATTCGACGGGCTACTTACGCGTTCTGTTGATGCTGCTACTAACATAAGCAGTGTTAAGTTTTACTGGCCAAACATTCAAGACTATTACATATTAAATATTCAACACTCTTAACTTTTTTCACTTGGAGCCAAAGCGTTACACAGCGTGCAAACAGGAATCGCCTCATATTAACGCTAGAACTACCAAGGTGGTCAATTTGACCAGTTTATCTTAGACTCCTTTTTAAGACAACTGAATTATTGATAACGTTTTCACTACAGTTTTTAGTGAGAATTATTGAAACAGGCACTTCACTCTTTGATTTCAAAGATATAGCAGTGTGTATAACAAGTATCAATTGAGGGGTAGTTTTGGTGTTAATTGTTGTATCTTTGGAACCATGTAATTTATTGCAACGATACATGTCTTGTACGAATCTTTAGAGATCGATGTATGATAAATTTAAAAGAAGAAGTCAACATTTTATATTTCTGACGCGTGGTTTCTTTTAAAATTGACGTCGATATGCATTGGAAATCCCTTTCTTTGAAAGTACAGTCTTAGACTTGTTTGTTTATCTTTTCAAGTTGCACCATTTTATACGAAGTGCGCCCATACGTTCATCTTTCTTATACTAATGCTTCCAATCGCTTTCTCTAAGGGCTGACTGCTTCCACAATTCCCTTCTACGTAACTATAGTATGTTTTTTTACTACATACTGTTATCCGTATTTTTGTATTACTACTATTTTCTGTAGTTGAGAATATACACACCATTTTGACCTTCTTCGTGCCTTCTGAATGGAAACTTTCAAGAAATCATGCATATTCGATAAATCCGAGCTACCGTAAGCTCATCCCCAACGAGAACACATCCGAGTGTTAAATTTCGCCGCAAGGCGTGAAATTTGGACCAACGTCGACCGAGCCGTACGTAGAAAGGGTTAACGACTATATCGCGGGATCGGTCCCATCATCGATAACAGAAATCGCGCCTGGTCGGGAGAGGGCACCGCGGTAAGCATATTCCGTATACGTAGCCAGTAGCAATGCGCGGATAGGAAGCCACCTCGGCCGCTTAGGCGAAGTCTTGAGACGCGAAAGAGTCGGAACGGTCGAAAGACGGAGACAGGCGGTAAGGAAAGAGGAGAGAAGACAGGCTAGGCGAGCATTAAATCGGTGAAAGATAGAGAGGGGGTGGGGTTGCGGGGGCGAAGGGCTTGGGCGAAGGACGGGAGGGACAGACGGGTGGAAAACGTTACGAGGGATCGGGAGAGAACGCGGCGGGTGTTGGCAGGAGGAGGGAGACGAGTACGATAGCGGCGCTGCGGCGTAACGACGCTATAACGCGAGCCGCCGGGTGATTACCTACCACCTCCGTACCCCGTTTACCCTCGTGCGTCGAGTAGTGCTGCGCTGTCGCGCCGTGCCGCGGCACGCCGCCCCACGCCACGCCACGCCGCCCCGCGCCACGCCGCCGTCATGCCACGCCGCGCCACGCCGCGCCACGGCTCGGCTCGGCTCGCCTCGTTGGTGCCGCGCCACGCTGCTACCACTCATCCTAGCTCCCCCTACCCCGTCGCGCGTCACGCCACGCCGTGCTATCGCGTTGACCGTGCTATGCCACTACCACCGCACACATCGGTAGCTCTGGATGCCACGCCATCGACCCGGCATTACGCCCTGCGAATTCTTCCCTCCCTCTCCACTTCTCTTTGCCTCTTTCGCATCCTCTTCTTCTCAGCCAAGTTCGTGGCACACCGATCGCGGCCTCGAAGCTCGGGGGCTCTGGCTCTCTCCGCTCTCTCGTGTGCGCTCGGGGTATCGTCTGTGTTGGCCGCGACAGCTACGTCCGTGTCGTGGTAAGCCGGGGCTAGCGGGGAAAACCGTCGACGCCGTAAACGCGCGACGCCCTCGCCAACGATGCCACCGGAGAGGTAAGAGGAGGCGGCGAGTTTCAGAGCCCGAGTGGCCCCTAGGCACGTACACGTACTCGGGTACCTGGGCTGTTCCGCCTGTAATATAGCGGGAGCGAACGTGCGCGCAGACCTATTTCATCGGTGCCGGTTGGCTATCTAGTTGGTCAGCTCCGCTCCACCACTCTGCCAACTCGAGCCGCTCGATTCTCGTTAGATGCTTCCGATGCGTGCGATCCCCCGTCGTTTTGCTCTCGCTCGTTTCTCTTCGTAATTGAACTTATTTGATCGGAAATATTGACGTTTCCGTATTTAAAATTCGATTTTCGGTAACGCGATATATGACACGTCGATCGAGTGTATCCAGAGGATTTGAAATTCTTGTTTTTAAAGTTTTCTGTATACCTGCAGAAAGGAATATGAATTTCGGTTGTTTGATATAGAAGTCTCTGTTGAAGATGTGAAAAGGATATCGACCAACCGTCAAGATAATGTAAAGAAAGGTTAGGTCCCATATCCTCGTGATATTTCATCTATATTCTATTATATATTTTAAAGTTTATCCCATATCCCAATATATGAATTGAGATGATAAATTAGGTAAACAGGTACCCCACACTCTTTCATGTAAAAACCTAAATCGAATGATTTAGATTCTCCTTTTTTCTAAATCATTCAGGTCAATCATCAAGAATTAAATTTATTTTATAAAGCATGTAACACCACCCTGCATCAATAATATATCAAGTAATATCAAATAACCCTTAAGAGTTGACCCTCAAACGCTATCATGTCATCTCGTCCTTTTTTCTAATTGATTCAGATTTCGGAAAACTAGATTTAAGGAAACTCTCGTCTCCCTCTGTTCTTCATTTTCGTAGATATGCAATCTTTGATAAATATTTCGATCCGTGTCTCCCGAACTCGGCTGGAAGCCAACCCTTTGTCTCTTTTCCTTCCTCCCTCTCCTTGCCGCCGTCTCTCTCAGAGCCGGAATAAGAGTGGAACCCGCAGAAATAGAAAAAGGAGGAAACGAGTAGAAGAGGGCGAGGCGAGAGGTAAAGAGAGACGAGATGGAAGGAAAAAGGAGAAGAAGCCTCTTCGCTTTTTGCCAAAGGCCATCATACCCGCGGGGCTTAACCCCAGGTTTATCGCGGCGTTATTAATAACCGCTACCCCTATCCCTGACTCGAAGTCGATATCCATGGACCTGAAGAGCTAGAAAACCTTCCTTTCCTGCCGCCCTACACCTTCCTCTCGAACTTCAATAGTTCCATTTTCTCGTTTCCTTGTCTGTCCTTCGAGCACAACATCCCTCACGTCTACGTAATTTTGGACCGAGTATAAGGGTAGAAAATACTCGCTTGGCCAAGTTGTCAGGGTCCTCTAAGGGTGGGTCTTGCTAAGCAACGAAAATTATCGAATGACTATTCGATGCATAGTGCTGTCAATTTTAAAACGTTGAGTACTGATTAGCAGTTTGTTTAGGCAAAGTTGGTAAAATTTTAAATGTTGGAACAATATTATTTAGTTAACGCAAAAATATATTACTCGTATGTTTCTCTTTGTTGATTTTCACCAGTATTCTCTTGTCTATATTTTTCGGTTTATAGTTAAATAAAGATAGTTCTTTCAAGCTTTAAATAAATAAAATAAAATAAAGATTAGAAGTATCATAAATAAATGAAATAAGGTTTAAAAGTATCGATCGAGCGTTTATATGATCCCATATTCCATTATAAAATAATACATGAAGAAACCGGTACTAAGTAATAAGTAGACTGCGGATCTTTATGCATTTATAGAAAGTTTGAATGTGCGAGAACCTGCAGAATGCAAACAATATGCAAGAATATAAAAAAAATTGAAAGTAAAGTTCTAAAGATTGAAAATAAAATCCTATTTAGGTTCAATTTTTGTAGGCACGTTCGCGAAGATTTTATTTTGCATAAAGATCCGCAGTCTAGTAATAAGCATTTCATAGTGCTTGCGAAAGAATGCTCCAGCTCTGTATAGATTGTTCTAACAAATTACATTAATTTTTAGTGAAGTATTCTCCACTGATTATTGCTAATTCAACGAGTACTGATTTCGCGTAAACAAAATGTAAAGTCTCGGTACACAGGGCTTCTCCAGACCACCTTTAATGCAAATAAAAAATTATAGTGATGGATCAAAGGGATCACGGGACTAGACGTGATAAAATGTAGTATTGTTTTTAAGTTGGATCGATAGACGTTCGAGAGAACTTATAAGAATAGCAATAGAGGACCGAGCGGAGAATTATAGAAGAAACAGTTCTAAAGGAAGGGAAAGATCGCACATTATTCATCGAATTGGCCTCGTTCCTTGTTTGGTGAAGCTCTCGAATTCTCCACCCTCGTTCGCTGGGGTGAAACATTCGCACGCCTCGAACGACGCACTTGCATTGCACGCGACACCCACGAGACGAGATAAGTGGGAACTCCTAACCTGCATAGAATTCGTACCATAATGTTACTCCACGGATCAAATATGCGTCTGTCGCGTTGCGACTGTCCGATTAATTGCCAATTAGTTTGAACTCACGCCAGAAAAGATGGATATTTATTGTTGCAGAAATTAATTCTACCCATTTACAGTCAATTGTTCTGTTACGTTAAATTAAAAACCAACGCACAAGTTGCTTCGACATTTGATTTTATTGGGTCGATTTTCTATAAAATTTTTCCAATTTTTAATTTATCCTCCTTCGTACAGATTCGTAGCATTCATTCCGTTACATAATTCAGCAATCTTTTGCGAAATTCTGGTACTATCATATCTTCTATTCGAAAAGCTAACGTTAGTTTTACATTTTTTTGAGAGTGACTTCACCTCGAGTGACAGCTGAAATAGTCTCATTTTAGATAATACATATATGAGAATATTCTATGCAAATTGGAAGTCGATCGGATCAGCAGTTTCTGAAATTCCGGGTGGCGGTCAGTCGAAGAGAATGCCATTTCGACAAAGATCCCCTGCGACGCCATTTTCCAACGTTTCACGATGCAAATTTTACAAGATGCACACGCCGTAATTTTTCAATATTTTTTTTGAAGGGGTAGTTACACTATTTGAAAAAATGTCCGTTTGTACGCGTTTCGCTTACTCTAATGCGTAGCCAATCGGTTTGGTGATCGGTCGACGAGGTCACACCGACTACAAAAGACAAATGGAGTGGGAGAACGAGTAGATAGGTGGGAGTTGACCGCGCTGGTGTAAACGGATCGCGGTGCACGAGTCCGAAAGTCGATTACTCGTGCCACGGCACTTTACACACTCCCCTGGCGTATCGGTGTCAGAGACGACCGTGTATGGTCAGACAAAAGCAATCGTACCGTTTTCGTTCTGTAAGAAGCAATTTTCACCTCGTTAAGCGCCACGTCGGCCACCGGTGACCGACGATGTACCTTCCAGTTAGAATGCGTCAGGCACAGTTGATCGATGATACAAATCGTATTCGTGTGGCAAATGGTAAATAGTTCGAGGATTACGATAAAAGGTTTCGGACGTCATCCTTTAATAATGGTAAAGGGACGGCTGTAGGATTGCATTTTTTAGGAAAATTAATTTTATGGTAGATGGAATTCTGGAAACATAGAAGGGCACGGAAAGGTGGACAAATAGGAAGAATCTAGTACAGATACGTAACATACATACAAAAATCTTTCGTTACGTTTCGTCCAGAACGCTCCTTAGCCCACAATGTCGATTATCGAATACTGAAAATACATAGTATTCCATGATTGATATCAAATCGAAAATAATCGCACTGAAGATTCGTACTTTATCGTTGACCACGAACAAACTCGCATAATTTGACATAAAAATTGATTCTCAACGATGGACGACCCATTACAGGACTATTCTACTGTGCGTGACGTTTGACGAGCAACGACGCGAAGGCAGGGTTGGTCAGCGATTTTGTGCGTGACCCAGCGTGCAATGACAGAGTGCGAGATATAAAACTTTTATTTCCCTCGTTCCACGCGACTCATTAGTAGATGAGTCATCGTCGCTCGTGGGTCGTAGATAACGCCCAAGCATGATCGTGACAACCTGATGTACAGCGCTGTACTTGCTGGCAAGCGTGGATCTCGCTGTTATTGCGCCGCTTAGGAACGATGCCTGGCAGGCATCGCTTGGCGATCGGAGAGCTCTAGCCTTCCGTGAGCAATTTCTTACCCGCCCTTTACTTCTTCGAGACGTACGATTGGAAACTCTATCTCTCTTTCTCGGTGCAGAAACTTTTCGAAATCGTCGAAAGGTGAAACCGATGCACTCGGTCTCTTCCTGTCTCGTGGCATCCACCCTCCACGCTCTATTTCTCTCTCGGTTTCGCTCTGTCTCTCTCCACCTGTACAATCGCATACAGACGATACACGATGCTATGCGATCCGCAAGAACTGGCTCGCGTTATGTACGCGACCACATGCGCGTGTCATCGCGATCTATAATTTCGCATTATCCAATTCGAGATAGACAGGCGGGATTTAGTCGAGAATTTTATTTTGTGACACGATATGTCGCTTCAAAAACGATTTTTCCGAATTATTTTCTTTTCATTCGATGGAATTGTTTAAATTGAATAGATTTACCGAGAAAATATATTCATAAATTCCTTTGATTGTTGTTTATTTGAATTGCAGTGTATTTTGCAGTGAATTTTTATTTATTACGCGTAAGTAGATCGGTCAATAATATTATTATTATTAGATCATATTATTTGTTATCTCATACTAATTGTGTAGCTGAATAAGTAGTGGGATTGTACTCTACGCAGCTTGAGCTTTATTTTGTTTCGATACTAACGTATGCTACTATATCTTTATGAATAGAGTATCTAGTTCTCTATTCCAATGAATTTCACCATAAATTGCAAGAGAAACGTAGTCGATAAACCACTAAATTTGAAAAGAATTCCAAAGAACATGAACGAAATTGACAGGCTTGGAAGTTCCAGCGTCAAATTGCACGACTCACACAGTTGCTACAAGTAAATAACTATTTTACCAAAATCAAAATTACAATTACGAAAATCACAATTACATATTGCGAACGACAGAAAAGCCACGAATTGTTAGCGATTTTGTACGTGACCCACCCGGATCCATCTAAAGACTCGGCTCGCGAAATATAAAAACTTTATTCCACTCGTTTCAGCGACTCATTACCAGATGAGTCATAGTCGTCCGTGAGTCGTAGATAACGGCGCGATCGTGACAGCCTGACGTACAGCACGTTGCTTGCTGGCAGGCGTGCATTTCGCTGTTATTGCGCTCGCTTAGAAACGATCTACGTTTGGATCGACGCCTGCGATCGGGAGAGTTTTAGCGTTCCGCGTGCAATCGTTACTCCCCCCCCCCTCCCCCCCGTCCGTTCGTTTTATTCCTTCAAGTCGTACGGATTGGAAGCTCTCCCTCTCTCTTTCACCCGCGGCAGCCGAAAGTTTTCGAAATTGTTGAAAAGGTGAAATCGACACCCTGCAACGGGGGCCTCTCTTTTTCTCTGGCGTCGGTGGTACGTTCCGCGCGTCGTTCCTCTTCGTCGTTTTCGCTCTGTCCCTGTCTACCTATCCCCCGTGTAGTCGCATACAGACGCCCCCGCTCGGGGGTAACCGAGGCGCACGTGCGAGTACACGGTCGGTCGTTTGGCGTAGATATGTATGCGCGCTCGCGTAATAGCCTCGTTCCTGCCGTGCTCGATGGTAGATACGTGCGGCGTCGCGTAGCTCCGTTCCAAGAGTTTGGGTCTGCGCGATAAACGATACCGTGCCACGCCACCCTGGGTCACGCTGGATGCGGTCTGGCGTGGCCTCGTGCCGCGGAATCGACTGGGGGGGCGGGGGTGTATGGTCAGATCGGTGTGGCGGTAGCAGCGGCGTGGCGCGGCGGTGGCGTGCCGCTCTGGCGGCACGGTGACGCGGCGACGCGGCGCTAACTTAACGGAGATAGCTCCGTAACACCGTCGGAACGGTACAGTCCGCAGTAAAAGAACGAGACGAACAAGTAGACCGAACCTTGGGCGATTTCGATCGGAGCTTAAGGAGTGAGACTCGAGTAAAACGCTGAAACTAACGTTTCTTTTCGCGAATTTCTTATAAACAAACGATTCGATGAATTATTTGAAATTTTTGTACACGTTTTTGTATTTTATCGAAATTGTAGACAAAAATGTTCGTGTAAAGATTCATGCGGTATCTTTATGTAAAACTTTAACTCTTTAATGTTTGTGTATTTCGTTGAAATTGTGGAACAAACATTTTTGTGTAAAGATACTTTTAAGTTGCAATCTTAGGCTTCTCTTTGTTTATCTTCACAAATTGATCCTTGTCATACAAAATGTACATTTGTATCCTTATACAAATGCTCTGTACGACTGTGGTCGGCCTTAGTGATGAGTTCATCAGCAGCTAAGAATGAAACTCTTTTCTTAGACCTCTACACTTCTAAAATGACATTTTCCAATTCTGTTTTAATTTGTTTAGGGATGACGATGCATATTTACTTTCGGTATTGTACCATGCACGTACCAACTGAATTTATGATTAATTTTTGAAGTGACAATGAAAATAAATGATAATAAATAGGTTGTCCAATATTGTCATTAGGTTGGTAGATGTAACGGATCGATATCGGTTTGAATTTATATTTGTCTTGGACCAAGTAATTCGTAATGTACAGAATGTAGGTCTCCCAAGCAAATTTGCCAATTCTTCAACATAGAGAAGCTTCAATTAAGCATGCAGGTTTTCGACCAATGCGACGGTCACAATCACAGTCAAAATGCCACGAAGTATAATTCACCCTCGAAGAGGTTGAAGGAAGAATTATTATTTTGATAATTGACAGCGGAAATTCCATATCTTGCAAGGAATCGTGACTGAAAGATATTATATTACAACACTTTCTTATATCATAACAGCGTTCTTTAGTTCATTTCATATTTAAGGTGATAAGACAGGAATAATACTCAGAAATCGAAATTCAGCTTCATTTGGCTTTCCATATTAAAAATAAATATCCGTGATCATTCCTGAAGACGCTAAAAAATAGTTTGAAAAACGTTAATTTTGAAAATTGTAGATCCAAGAAGATAGTCTCATTCTTGGCTGCTGATCAGTGATCACCCATCAGCTTCGTAACAGTAAAAGGTGAACAAGTAGATGGAATCTTCAACTATTTCGATTTGTTTCGAAATATAATAGAAAAGATTCGAGTAAATGGGATCGTAGGTGAAAGCAGCGAATAATAATTTAATAAAACACCACGGAAGAAAACAATTTTTACCCTTGTTTAACAAGATACAACAAACGTTGACCAAGGAGCTCGAGAACGAATAGAGAACACGATTTGGTCGCCAATGGAAGTCGAGGCGCTATCGTAGATTGGAAGGGGACGTGTACAAGTGAAATAGGGTTGAATTTTTGGAGCAAGATGTGCTCGATGCCACCGCTTCGGCAAAGACGGAGGGAGAAAATCAAAAAGTAGCGAAAGAAAAAGGGAGATGGTAGATCGTGATTGGGACAGGGCGGTGTCCAAGGGAAGGGGAGAGTGAGAAACGGGGGAAACGTGGTGGCGATGATTGGAATTAATGACTCGACGACCGTATCGATTAGTCGTCTATGTCGAAGCTTTTCGTCTAGTTGCGTCTAACATTTTTTCGAAACTCTATTTAGACATTACTGATAAGACACCTAGGTATCCGTAGCAGCTGCTACGTAGTACTGAGAAAATGGTAGATCATTGAGAATCAAGCATCAGATATGTCAGCTGTAGATACTGTAGACCGAAGCAGAATAAGGAAATCTGTTCTGCTCTGAAAAACATAAAAAGATTGGGTTGTTGTAACTTTTTCTGTTTCAACGTGAAACTGACGGTTCGTAGAAAAAATATAAGAGATGTAACACGTTCATCTGATTTGTAGACCATTATCCCGAGAATATTCTTTGAACTACTAGTAAAAAGCCTCGAAGATGTATTTATCGACAACTATTGACGGTCATACTAATACAAAATTTATTCTTTTTTTTAACAAGTGAACTTCAAGTTACGACGGCCGCGCTCTTATTAGACAGACTGTAATATCGTTTTTGGGCGGGGAAATGTGGGCTTTCGGGGCCGAAGGAAGAGGCGGGAAAAAAATCAGAAAAGAAGACAGAAGGTAGGGATGCTGGAAGAAGGAAGAAAGTCCAAGTGACGTGGGTAGACTCTTTCGAGGAGTAGGCTCTATATTTATCGCGGCAATAAGGCGGCTCGAGGCCGAGCGTCGTCGAGCCAGAGGTCGGAGGGGAAACGGCAGCAGCAGTGCGGGAAACGCGACGGTGCAGACCGGCGTCGTTGGGACAATCGGTGGCCGTCGTTACCGTTAACGACGCACCGTCCAATACCGTCGCCACTCTCTCCTATTTCTTTTTCCTTTCCGTTTTACTCTACCTTCGCTCCTCGCTTTTCCAGTACGTACTTCTGTTGTGCTTGAATCGCGCGACCATTCGACCGCTCGACCGTCCACCCACCCAAACGCCTAGACCACTATTCGCATACACGTACCAACCGTAATCCATACGGGCTGTACGTCTTACTATGTCTGTCTAGCGCGAGAGATAAACAACGATGCATTTTCTTTCTTTTAAGTTGCTAGGAGGAAAGAAAGAATTGCAATCGAAACATATTTCGAATAATTCTTTCTTAAAATCATCTAATGAAGCATTCGATACGGGAGAAACATGTATAATCTTTCGAATGCGAGGGTTTATGTGCGATCATCGATGTTGGAGACCTCTGTTTTCAAAGAGAAATTATTTTCTTGCTCTGCAAAGTTATAGTGTTTGTGACCATTTCGGATATTTCTAAGTTGCTCTTTCAAACCTGAAATCTTGGACTTCCTTACTCAAAGCGAAATTAGTCGTGAGAGACTATTAGTGCTGGAAACCTTAGTTTTTAATCAAGGTAGAACAGTCTATGCCCCAAATAGTTCAGAACGAAAATTATGGAGCAAGAGTTTTTCTTTCCTTCCTCCAGCATTCCTTCCATCCACCTCCATTTGAATTTTTTCTCAGTTGTTCTATCAGACCTGAAATGCCACGCTTCCTTACTCAAAATGAAACTATGAGTGACCAAGAATGCTGGGAACCTCGGTGTTAAATAATCTTAGACAATCTATGCCCCAAATAGTTGAGAACAAAAATTATGAAGCAAGTGTTTTTCCTTCCTCCAGCATTCCTACTTTCTTTGCTATTCTTTCTTCAGCTCTTCATTCAGGGCTGACGTCCCACATTTCTTACTCAAAACGAAGCTATCGAGTGTAACAAGTCATGTTCAACAAAAATAATGCGCGTAATAAAATATGAACAATTTATGCTTACACTCGTGTCTCTATCGCTCCCAAGAATAAATTTTGCCTGCTGTTACCGTAAATCGTCATTCTGCAGGCCTCCAGATAGAGATAAAGATGGTTTTCAAAAATAAAACGGAAAACCTGGCTATCGTATTTCATATTGCTAAAGTGGGATTTACGTGATCGAACATTTTGGTCTCGTCATTATTATTTCCTTATTAGGTAGCAAACATGTGAGCACTTATATTAAGTATGGGTAATAAAGTTCCATAATAGTGGTTAATAATATTATATTTTCGTAGAGAATTACGATCGATATCAATAATCGCGACAAATTAACGCTTTATTCAGTTTCATTTAAAATATTAGGTGTTAAGATATGACCCATCAATTTCAATATAACTCGACCACCACAAAGTAAACGTATTTATTAATTTACCTATGGAAGTAGAGATTAATGCATTTAAATCTTCGTTTAAATTATCTATATTTAAAGTATTCGATTCAGTTGGTCAGCCATTTTCGAGGCTCGTATCTTGTAATGAAAATTCTTAAATCCAACGGCGGATTGTTCATCTGCTGTACATTCCTCAAAAGTGCTGTTAATATTATGAACAGCCGCCTGTGCGTTGGAATCCAATTTAAATTCACACAAAAAGCGTACATCAGGCATGTCAAACTCATTTTAGCCCGAGAGCCAATTTGCACTTTGCCACCATGCCGCGGGACGCAAATGTACAATTATTGTACAACGGTCAAAAAATTTTAATGACCATTTTTCAGTCCGACGCCAGTCATTACACAGTCATAGTAGAGGTCTACGAGAGAAGACGTCGAGTATCGAGATGAAAACAATCATTTTCACGGAAATAAGCAAAGGGATACTTTTCACAATGTCATCGTCACCGTTCTCATTGTAATTTACAACTTTCCTGAAACCTCAAAGAGAAATTTGGATAGCTCTACTCGAAGTTTAGCAAAACCAACTCGAGGATTCTATATAAAATTCCACCTGGTATCGTTCGTGGGAAAGCGTTTCTCCTTTATGGGAATTCAAGGAATGTTCCGCGAAGGAATTAGTCCTTTCAAAAGTAATAAGATACGTAACGTAATGGCTTCACCTCCAACGATGATTTTGTACCAAATATATGGTTACACCTACACCTAACCATGGCTCAGCAATTGTCGTTCTCGTTACAACAGAGAAACCATTAATTCAGTGGCTGTTTCGTCGAAAATAATTGGCGTTTCGTGCTGAGTTGAACTGGTGGACTCGTAAAGTAAGGCTGACCCAGCAAACTCTTAGACTTTAGACTCTTACTAGATGGTGCGATTGGTCCCTATACGAAGAAATGCTAGCTCTTCGAAACACCAAGGAACGCTCCAAGAACGTCATTTTGTAATTTAGAAGAAAAACAACGGATTACTCGTTATCCTCGAACCACCCTTGCACAGTCGATCATCAACCCTTAGTGGTCGTTGCTGGCCAATTTATGGTGAAAACAATTGAAATAGAAAAAATAGCTACATACTACTTTTATTTTTATATTTTTATTATATTAGGTACACATACTCCATTTTCAAAGATACGATAGTGCGCGCAACAGACACGAGTGAGCTTCGACAGTTTTAGTATCAAACAAAGGAATTTGTTCATAATTCGTATTCCAACGTAATCTTCGTACTCCATTAAAAAAATCTCGAAACCCACGAGAATCAAACAAAAAAGAGCAATTCGTGAATCTTCACCTTCCACTTCCCTTAAAAAAAAAAAAAAAAAAAAAAAAAAAATGTTCCTAGAAAATACAATCGCGACGTAGTCATCCGACTCGATAACAGCCCAACGAGTAATTCATCGACGAGCGAACGTAGATTGTTTTTATTTTCCTTCCTTTTTTTTTTTACCCCTCTTCTTTTTTTTTCGCGTTTCGACGACGTTGAACGAGTTTCCACTCGTCGGTGTGAGTGCGTCAGTCAAGTTTCTCTTTCCCGGCCCCGACGGAGCATCGTAATTTCAGTAAGAATAGAACGAGGTCGTGAACCAGACGTCCGAGCAACGAACACCAACGGGAAGGAGAAATGGCGAGGGGCGAAGGAAGGGTAGGGAAAAGCGAAGAACGAGAGAATCAAGTGAGACGGACGTATAAACGGACAGACGATCGGACGAGGAGAGAGCAAGAGAGAGACGTCGGGAGAGCCTCGTTACGAAATCATTTCGCTGGCGCATCGCCGTGCGATGGATCGATCGCAGCCATTTTGCATCCAGACCTCGAAGCACCGTGCTCAATGATTAATCCCCGTAGCGCGCTACTTCCCTCTTCCCTCTGTATCATCGGACACGATGGATTCGGCTTAAAATCCAGCTCCTACCTATCGGCTCTACCGGTGCATTCATCCACGCGGCACGCGTTACGGCGCCGTTAACGATACCCGTTGCAATACCGTCTATCAGGCTGTCACGGCGTCTGTCCGTCGGGTTGTCTCAAAGTTAGCCACGGCACTACTTGAAATTCGCGCGAACCAACCCCCGGCGTTGCCTGCGGTCGTTCATAGTAGAAACCGTTCATCGTTCTCCCTTAGCGTCGGTTAGACGGTAGAACCTCGATTAATCGAGGCTCGATTATCCGTACCCTCGATCGTGGTCCTGATTATTTGGTGGAAGGATCGTACGGGATATAATTAATTTTTTGCTTCTGGAAGTAGTTGGAAGAATGTTGGCAAGCATCTACTATGCGGAGGTGAGAAGTTGAGAATGTTGGCAAGTATGTATTATGCGGAGGTGAGAAGTTGGCTGGTAGGTCTGGTTGGTGAGGGTGTAATCTCCTTGGTTATATTATCGAATTCTGTATTGTAATCTTGCAACTATTCTGTAGAATGTTCTGTAGAACGTTCTGTAGAATTGTCCGCGATAGTACGGTCCAGGAGATTATACCGGTACTAGTCAGACCGACCTATACCGTTGCTAGTCAACTTCTCATCTTTGCGCAGTACATGTATTGTTGTCTCTTCATGGATCATCCCTCGTTTTTGCATGAAATACGAGACTTTTTCGTTCCTAAACGAATCCTGATGTAATTATAGTAAACAAAAAAAAAAAAAAACGAAAGAATCGTTCCTTTTCCTTTTTAATGGAAATCGAATATCTCCTCCATCGTATCAGTGTTTCCTTTCTCAATTACTCTAATTAAAATCTGGTCACTAGACCATACCGGACAACTGGGATACCTTGTGAGGATGTCAAGGAATAGTGTCATAAGAGACTAAAACGTTGAAAGAAAGAGGAATTTGTGAAAAAATGCAAAAATTAAAGAAAATACTTGTAGAAAGTATAATAGACTCACAAGTTCTGAGCACTGTATTAAATAATGTTAATTGATCAATCTGATTGAAGCCATAATTAGTGAAAGAGAGACAAGAGAGAAGAGAGAAATGAAAAATAATGTAAAAGGAAAAACAGCAAAATTTTACGAACGGTAAATATTATGTACAATTTGTATGAAAATACGTGGAGCGTTTTTGCGAGTTATGGCGGAGCAAACTTTCAGACAGGCGGGCAAACGAAAATTCTGAAGATACATTTTGCGTGCTTGATGTCGTCGAATTAATCGAAAAATATCGAAAAATTCGAGATAAAGCTCGGTTTCAAAAATGCAGATTTATTCGATATGTATAAATTGTCCGCGATTCTTGTTATGTATAGGATTTATCAAAACACCTGCTATGATACATGACGGCCATCAATGAGCCATTAATCTACGAGGGTTTAAGCAATTCCATGAAAATGCGGTCCGAGTGGAACAAATTATGCGAGCACGGGATATTTTCTGGGAGTCATTACCATGTGGGGATAAACTATCGAAATCCGGGACTCTTCTACCTAATCAGGATGTTTCGTTGAATTAATAAAATAAAAAGGTAGAAAATAGTATAATTATATTAATTATGTTTTAAAAATGTTCACATTTCAAAGTAATGTATGTATGTCGAATGCAACAATTGTTGAGTTGCGAGTTTATTTTTCCTACAACGTTGGCAGTTGGAACTATTACGGCCGGCACTGTCATAAATAAACGTTCGAAATTTGTAAACATCCAGACAACAATTTTCTAACTGATATCGTAAAATTTTCCTTAAAAGTATTCTGTTTATTATTTCTTAAACGATATCTAGACATTGTTTACAAACACGCGCTGTGCGTCACTCAGTGGATAACTTAGTTGTAAATAATTAGAAAGAAACAAAAATACCATGCGTTACGCTCCGTGCAATGGGCTGAAGTAGAATGAGATAATGGTCAGACACGCTACGCGTATCGTTACAGCTATGCATACGGCAGGGAGGCAACTCCCTGTTTTCCAACATTTGGCGACCAGATGATTACCGTTTTCCCTGTTAAACCTTATCCATCGACTTGCCAGGTTCCAAACAATAGATTTACCGTCTTCTCCTTCTGCTAACTTGTCCGACCCTGTATCCGAACATTCTAGTGAATCATTGAAAAACTGCCGCTTTTTTCCGACAATTTTTCCACCACTTCCGAGTCCAGTTTCAGTGTTAAGAACTGCCAACTGCTGCCCTCGCCGATCTCCCAACCTTTCCGCCCCCAGTTTTTCTAGGGTTAACGCGCGGATACGGTTTCAGCGGCGTTGGCTGGTCGCGTTTTCGCGGTGAAACGCGTATCGACTCCCGGGCTCTGTAACATCTACACCCGCGGCAGCTCCCGAAATTTAAACATCGGCTTACCCCGAACCAATTACAAGTTTTTCCGCGCGAATGTCCCGTCAGCAATTTCCCCAGCAAATTTCACGCCGGCGTAGATACCCTGTTTCGCTTTTTTCTTCGTACTTTCGGTGTTTTACTCTTTTCCCGGTGCCTAGCTTTTTCCTTTTTCCCTGAACGCAGGCATCGATCGTTCCGCACACGCTGGCAAATCCTCGCTTGCCGTATCCGCATAATTGCAGCGATATACCGAGAACGGGAACGGGGAGGGGGAGACATGGGGGACCAGAGAAACTAGTTGGTGGTTTGGGGTTTAGATGGGTAGGCGGGGGAGGGGTTGGGGCGTGGAGCAACGGGGGTGTAGGAGATAGATGGAAAAAGAGAGAATAGGTACATATGCGCGTTGTACGGCGTTACGTTATCCGAGGACCCGCGTACCGGCACGCATGTCATTGTTCCATGGATCCGAATATGGTTGGCGATCCACGCCGCCGTCCATAAGTCACTGGACGCTTGCTTGTCCGATTCGGAAAATACAAATCAAGATACCGATACAATTTTCTGGGATAATGGATCGTGTTGGCATTGTCAAACGACTGTTCTCACGTTTATTAGGAAATGATGTAACGGTGTTGCGTATTTAATGTGATAAATGTAGGGGTGGATAAGACGCGGGGCTAGTGCAACGATACTGGAATCGCTAGACTGTACGAGCTAATTGGAATGTGTATATATAGTGTTAATGCACTCTTTCATATCATCGATCGTGAATAATCTGAAAATTCAATTTTTGTTCCGTTGGTATGTGTAGAAACTAATTCTCTAGTTTCAATAGAAACATTTAGTCGCCATTGTATTGGATTAAAGTATCCACCTTCATATCAATGATACACACACATTACTTTGACATTCGATTATACAAGTATGTACATATATGTGCTCTCTTGGAATGTGTAGCTGAGGGAAATTTATAAATTGCACGGTTTTTCTTTATAACTAAATCGCAAGTTTACCGTGGAAATGTACAGAATTAATTTCTACTCTTAATATTTACATTTCTCACGAACATACGACGAAATTCCCTGTAGCTTTTGAATTTTATATATTTAGGAAATACGGTTTGAATCACTAGTATAAATTCAATAGTATTTCATCGAAATCATAATGAGAGATAAACTTAGATGTCACAATTCATTTACTATCTACCCATTCAGGGTGTCCAATTTTATTGTTCACGTGGGTCGTCTCCAACTCGAACGATTATTTTGAAAAATATTTGAAACAAGTCTTCGTATATTACTTTTTCCACCCTTACGTACTACTGCACGATTCAGGATTACAACGGCGGAATTCTTGAGGGAAATTGTGGATCGAGAACAGATTTCACGTGCGATGAGAAAGCGGAATAGCATTACACGATAAGACGAACTAAAGGAGCGCGACGTAAGAAAACGTTGAGCGTAGTATACTGTAGTATGTCACGCTATGGTATGGCAGAACGCAATTTTGGGCGACGGAAAATGGCAGGAGACGGCACAGCGCTGCACGGCACAGCACAGCATGGCACAGTATATCCCGTTACGTCGCATTGAGTGCGTTTCCACTTCAGCCTAATGCCACATTCCCACTTGTACAAGTCGCACCAATTAATATAGGTTTTTTTTATTAACCATTAATATAGGTTTTATATTTCAGTTTATACGTTACACGAAATGTTCAATTTTTCGAGCTCTAGAAGCTTTCGTTTTAATATGTCATTGTGGAAGTTAATGGCACTTGTAATACTTCAATTTTAAGAAATACTATTTATACTCGGCACTCCGAATTTTCTGATTTCAGTACATTTTTGTCTATACCGCAAAAGGTTAAAGGTAGATGGGAATAGCCAATAACAGCAGAATTCAAGTAATTATTTTCTACGTACTAAAGTCTGAGCAAGATGGTACCGAGACACAAAACATAAAGACATTTGAGGCAATCGCTATTTAAAATCATCACGAACATCCATGAATCGGTAGAATGTGGATTCGATATTCGTTCCTTGGTCGACGCAGGACATGCGGAAATGCAGCTACTCGACACGATTGCGTACCATCGGCTTTGTTCTTTTCTTCTGAAGTATCTAGAAGTTGCGATCAGCCGTGCTACGGAGTAGCGGTCGTGTTCTGCATTATCGTCATGGAAACGCAAAACCCCGAAAGATCGTTTTGACGTTGAGCGTCGGCCGATAATAAAAAGGAAGATGGACCGTGATACCGTTCTGTCCGAGAGAGCTAGGACAAAAGAAATTCCGAGCGCGCGAGAAAGAAAGCGTGCGCGCGAAGCAGAAAGCTTTTTCCGTACAGAATAATCGTCGAGTGGAGACGATAATACCGAGCGTTTTGGAAAATTACGCGAAACTGCACCGTGCTGGCTGGGGAACTTTTTGCGATGCATAATCGCAAACAGCGGCGAAGACCAAGAACGAAGAGCAAGCGGACAAGACCTGAGTCTGACTGCATATTATTGATCGAAGCTTCCGTAATTAATTGTTATATTTCGCAGTAGCAATTAACAATTTCAGTAGAACCTCCGTGAGCACCCGTTATGTTCGTAACTGAACCCCTGCGGGGCAAGGCTATAAACCACCCTCGACTATTGGTCGGCAGATCGGGGGTGAAAAGTTTCTAGTCTTGGCCTCGACATTTTGACGACCAACGAGGCTGTACTGACGGAAAACAACCCTAATGATTGTTAAAAACTTTGTTTAGATATAAAATAAGAATTATGGAAGAGTAAAATCCTCAAATGTGTGAATGAAAAGGGAAAAGGAAGGGGGAGTAATGTGAGATGGGAGACTACCAATATTTTGATTATCGATACTTTGACTGCTCAAAGTTAGACTACCAATACTTTGACTCCAAATACTTAGGCTATCAATGCTTTGACTCCAAATACTTAGGTTATCAATGCTTTGACTCCCAATACTTAGTTTATCAATGTTTTGACTCTCGATACTTAAATTATCAATGCTTTGACTCACAATACTTAGGTTATCAATGCTTTGACTCCCAATACTTAGTTTATCAATGTTTTGACTCTCGATACTTAAACTATCAATGCTTTGACTCACAATACTTAGACTATCAATGCTTTGACTCCCAATACTTTAACTACTAATACTTAGACTACCAATACTTAGACTACCAATACTTAGACTTCCAATACTTTGATACTGTCCACTCTTTGTACGTACGCTTCTCTCATTCGTCTCATGTGAGAAAAAGTAACTATTCGAACGAAAAATCCAGAACGTAGCGCAATTTTGACCGATATAGCAGAATTTCGAGTCGACGTCGAGGAAAAATAAGGCTGGAACTTTGGTGTGGTGTCGGTGTAGCGCTCTTCTACGCTGTGGCGGGTGGATAGCGTCGGTATGCGTCTCCGTGGTCGTTGGCACGGGTAACAGGGTTGAACGGTGGAGCAGAGGGCGGTAGGTGAGTTGGTCGGGGGTTGCTAGGCCGGTGGTGGCGGTAACGCGATAAACGGATTAACGGCGAACTCGAACCCGAGGCCGTAGTTTGGTGGTTGGGCATCGCGGCACGGGGGATCAACCTTCAGCGAGGAGACGCCCCAGCAGGACGTATGGCTCAACGACTGCGAGGACATCAAGGGTAAGGGGGTGAGGCATGGAAGCGCGGCTAAGATTTAAAAGGAGATTGGAAGAGAGACTGAACTCGAAACTGGAACTGGAAATGGAATTAATGGTGGGCGGCGTAGACACGCAAAAGCGGAAACAACGCGACCTGGGTAAACTCGAAACACAAATTCAGGGAAAATTTAAAAAAAAAAATGGGGCTACCATTATTTTGGTCGAGTAGACTTTCGTATGCTAGGAGTGATGAAATTTATTGGATCTGGGACTAAATAGAAGAAGGAATGCTACGTGGCTAAACTCGAAGCACAAATTCAGGAAAAATTTATAAAATTGTGCTACCATTATTTTGGTCGAGTAGACTTTCGTATGCTAGGTGTGATGAAATTTATTCGATCTAGGACTAAATAGAAAATTCTTGAATTCTTCTGAACTTCGCTATGATAATTTTATGCCCAAACGTGCGATTTGCCAAGGCACATATAGTTATGTTATTCGAGTTGTGCATATGAAGGAGTTCAGGGGAACTACCCCTGAGGGAACTACAAGTTCAAAAAATTCTGATACACCATCCCTCGATATAAGTAGTCTTCTAGTCTTTTGAAATGCAGCCATGTTTCAATATACGTACCGACATCTTTTTTGTTTTCTTTAAAGAAGTCTAGGTTTGTAAGTAAAAAGCATATAACTTATTGAGTTTTGAATTATGTTCAACATAGTTTCATCGCTATTTTAGCCATTGAACACAGTACAAAAATATTACATATACATGTACATGTACATAATATAATATAACATTAAGAAGAATTCGTTACGAGTAGTTCCGACATAAGTAGCAATTACAAGGTAGGTAAGATGGGTGTGTTTGTGACTTATTTTCTATACATACCAAATGTCTAACATAAATTTTTCATGCACACAATAACAGCACACATTTCAAATGGCATTTCCGTCAATTCGAAATATACGGAATTTCCTCTAAGCACATCACCAGAAATTCCATGTTGCATTGCGAGGGGTTGATTTCTCTGCCTGAATGGTCAAAATTAAATAAAATTAGAATTTTCAAGAAGTATATAAGTCTCCGTTTTTTAAATACTGTCTCGTGAAGTGGTTCATATTTTCTATGTGGATTAAAATATTTGTATAAAAATTGGCAGAAATATTGTTCGAAGCACGTTCTTTAAATACACTTGCGTAATATTTGTGTTGGACATTTGATATTGTCCGAAGAAAAATTCTGAAATATTGGAATTTTTTTTTCGGCTCGAAAGGTGGCGTTCCCTCTTAAATATAGATCTCACGAGGGAAAATCATAAACATCCGCTAGGCGACTAGTTGTGCGGAGCCGAACGAAGTCGAGTTGACGGGATATCACGTCGAGCCACGCCACGATCGCTCCTGTTGAGCTGAAACGACGTCGGAGCCCGCTAATGAGGACGTCCTTTCTTGCATACCGGATAACGTTTCGCCGCCGGGCGACGCCGGGCGTCTCGAATTTCTCGTGTACGCCTCTTCTTCGTTTCGCTCGCCTCCTTCTCTCCTTCTGGGAACGATCAATGCTGAAGCCACCGGGCAAACTCGCTCTTTCCCTCCCCCCTATCTTCGTCCCGCCCTTCTCTTCATCTATCCTGCACCTTATCGCGAAAAGTACGTGGCACGTTGAGTTCGCCGTCGATCGATCGAGTGGTGCCCGATGGAGACGACAGTTCCAAAGAGTGGCGATGGAAGCCTCGGGGCGAGTCCTCGGGAAAACGATCTCGAGCCAATTAAATCTCCATGTCTCCTTCGAATCCGACACTTTTGTCATACGCGAGATTATTAACGCCCTATTGTAGTCAGTATAAAAGTTGGATTACGTTATATATCGCGGGGAGAAAATAATAAAAACTGTACATTTTCGGTTCAATCAACGAGAAATGTTCGATATTCGAATGAAGTTTGTGGCTTTTATAGAAGAGTGGATGTTACTAGACTATGATGTTTAGGACAATATGTAAGAATATGTATAAATAAAAAATTATATACATGCGAATTTTCATTTAAGTTTGACATGAATTTGCATAAACATCTACAATCTAGTAATCACAAATATACAAAATGAAACACGAGAATTTATTGTTAAATTCACCATTACAAAAAACATTTAAAACCCTTTTTCTTCCCTAAACATGGTTCCATTGAGTATGCCTTACTCCCCGAAAATATTTCATATTCACGTGTGTAGAATGAAATGTAAATATTATTGCGTTACATTAATTTGTAAAGTGTATTCTGCATAAATGCATAATGTCGTCTGCTATTCGATTCTAATTGTGTTCAAGTCGCGATTATTTACAGAACGCGTCGCGCAAGTGAGAGAACGGCATAAAGGTTCGATTCCCGTGCCGTCGTCTCCAGAAAAACTTGCCCGTGCCACTACAAATGCTCTGGGGTCTTCGCCGATCAGTTTGCGCGTCCAACCGCATTCCATCAAGTGTAAGTCGAAGCGCGAATACGCGTTTGTATAGCGTGAACAAGTTTTTCGATGCCAGCAGCGCATGGCAGGGAGAACGATCGGTCTTGGAAGGAACTGCGGATCGTATTAGGTCAGACGTTTTAGTCGGACGTAGTAGTCAGACGTGGCGCGTCCATATTCTACTTACTAGCAGCACGCACGTCGCTTGAGGGAGCTTCGTAATCAAAATAATAGTAATTCTTATACGAAACGAAGGCAAAAATTAATATTAATATTCTTCTGTTTCCTGTTGAGGGTATATTATACTTTAATTTGTGGCTAGGATATACTACGAATGAGGTCGGATATTACACTAGGTTCGGTGTCGAGAAACGAGGCGAACACTATTCGTTAACTGTTAGGTTTAGAGCTGATAACGGTCAATAGTTTTTTATTCAGAATTCCACGTTCTTCGATATATTGATATCAAAAATATGGCATTCTATTTAGAATAAGAGAGTCAGCTTTAAAATCTCCAAAACATTTTCACGTACAAAAGGAATAGGCCAGTAATATTAGACTTTTTTTTTTGCTATACTTCAAACCTCCTTTTTTGATATGCTGTTAGAGACCACTCAGATAGTATAAATCTAGATTTGCAACCCTCAGAAACGTGAGCCGACCGAGTTATAGCCGAAAAACCGCGAAATTTTCGCACTTTTTCCAGTTTTTCGCAAAAATGTCACCGAAGGAACGTCCCGACGAGAAAAGTTACTGTATTTTTTACAATGTTTGGTGTCTAAAATGACTGGCCTAGATCATATGCAATTATTGCAATTTCTGTATAAAAAGTCTTTAAAAAACCATTCACACTTTAGGAGTTAATCAAGGTGTGCAAACTCTGAAAACTAGAATTGTAATTAAAGATTTTGATTAAATTAAAGTAAATGAAAGAGGAAAAATTTTCATCTTTTCAGATGGCAATAAAATCATACTTCTCTTTCTATTTCTGTGTATTTCCATTTACTACAAAGTCTTCCGGAACTAGTGCTGGAAATATTACGTTTAAATCTCGAAAATGATCGTTTCTGTAAAAGCGGTACTGTTAATGCACGCGTAACGATCAGGTTCTAGGCAACGTTTCCCAAAGATTTTAAGCAACGGATCACTTTATCTCGCAATATATTTATGGAACATTTAGATTCATTTGTGACGGTTTGGTTTTTAGAATGAAACAATTTTTAATAACGCAACAAACGTGTGTTTCACTGTTCGAATAAAAGTTAAAATAAAAATCCACCTGTACGGAAAATGTATTTATGGAGTTCCACTTTTTCAATTATTATTGGAAACTCGAATAAAGTATTCTCTTATGAACGTCAAATGTTTTTGATTGGAATAATGGATTTAAAAAGAAAGTCAAAAATATTTCTTCGTGGTCGAAAAATCACGAAATCAAAAATTTTGTTTGTTTTTCGTGTGCTTTTTGATAACATGATGTTCAAAAACTGATAGGGGACATCAAATGTTGTGTATAAGCAAACATGGTGCTTTTCTAAGATGTACAGCTCCTGGCTATCGAGCTTGGATCACTTGCGAGAATCTTAATTTTGTAATTGCGACACTATATCTTAAACGAGAAACAATCGTTTTTAAAAAACTCGAGATACTCAAGATATTTGGAAAAATAATGAGGATGTAAAGATATGATGCAGCAGGGCATAAGAAACATGTTTTGAATAGGTTACGAGACCTAATTAAGCCAAGCGGAGATAATAATATCACATACTAATAATATGACGTGCATAACATTTTAATAATTTATAAACTTGGGTATTAGAACTCATTTACGCCATTAAATTTGATCAAAAACATGAAAAACATAGGAGAGTTTGAGTGGTCCGAATTCGATAGCCAGAAGCTGACGAATAATGATAATACTGAACTACATTATTTGTATATAATTATTCAATATATATTCCCATAGAGACTCAAATAGAAGTCAGTCCCAAGTTGTGGGTTGTGGGTTTTTCGATCGCGGTCACGTCGTTTCCACGGAGACACGTTTCCACGATCCCATCGTTCGATCGGATCGTCAGAAATATTTGTTCTTTCGCGGAAACGAGGCCCCAGGACAATTGGACGCGGCTCGTCTCGAGAAGACACAGTGGGCGAGAAGATGCGAGCAAGAAAAAAAAGGCAAAGAATCGACGGCGACGACGGATAGAGAGATAGAGATAGCGGAGCGGTGTTAATGAGCCCCGTTTGTTCTTCCACCGAGCAATGTCTCCCACCTGCCGCGATTCCTCGGTTGTTCCTCTGCACGCGTGCACCGAGAGTCCGCGCTCGTTGCCGACGATCTTCCCTTTCTCACCCCTCCCTTTTTTTTTCTTCCCTCCCCTTTGGAACGAGCATACGAGCACGTGGCAGCGTATCGTCAACGATACTCGAACGCGCCGGTAGACAAAGTTGCGTGGGCGGTGGTACGTCCTCGTCGGTTTCACCTAACCGTGTCTAGGAACCGAAACGAAACGAAGCGTTTATAACAAAAAGAGAAAGAAAGGGAGGAGCTCAGGTCTCTACGCAGAAGTGTAGTGTGACGCGGTGCGAAACGGCACGCCGCGCTCCGTGGCGTGGAGTGGCACGGAACAGGCGGGATAACGGCGTGGTAACAGCACGGCAATGGCGTGGCCATGGCATGGTCACAGCGCGATACACCGCAACCGCGAAAAAGCTTCGGGGATTCCGTTTTTTGCCCCCGCCGCGCGTTCTAGGTTTCGCGACTGCTTCCTCGCTATTCCACTACTTTCCTCTTCTATCCCCGAGCACAACGAGTATTCTGGCGCACGTCTTTGCCGCAAGAGAAAATAGTCCGTCGCCTCTCGTTTCCTTTTTGCCACCCCGCCCAGCTCCGACCGACCGCCTCCCTCGCTCGCCCTTTCCCCATCCACCGCACCGACCATTGTTCTCCCTTTTGCCTTTACCGTTCACGCTATTCCGTTTTAGAGTTCGGTTTCGCGTTCTCCTCGCACTTCCCACCGGTTGCCTTTTCTTTTCTCGGGTTTCCCGACGCCTCTTTTTGTCGACGTTTCTCGAGGACCTGGATCTGCTTCGTCGCATCGTCTCAATCCTGCTCAGAAACCTACTGTAGATCGCGCGCAGTCTTCGATGCGATTTAGACGTATACAGTGAACCTTAACGAAATTTCCATTTTTTAGGGGGTAAAAGTGTGAAACACTTGTCTGGAATTGTTTGGGAGTTGATACGATTCAGGTTGAGAATTTGATATCGCCAGATTTTAGGTATAAGGGGCCTGTTAGGATTAAATTTGAGAATTTATTTTAAATTCTTAAATTGGGTGGCATGAAAAATCAGGGCACACTTGATGTCTATGTCAGAGTGAATTTTTATTAAAACTACTGAAACATGTTATTTTGGAGTAGGTTATTTAAGGATTGACATTTTTGTAGACAATCAAAAGTATACGGACACGTATTATGAATTAATGTTTGGTACCATGTCATTGTTATCCAAAGAAAGAAAGGTGTTTGCGGAGAAGAAAGTAAAAAAAGACGTATTGGGTCAGACATTATAGTCAGCCTTCTTAAGGAAATATTACACAAACGAGACACATTCTATAAAAAAACGCACCGTTTAAATAATAGAATGTTCGAATAGGTAGATCGTTCTATTCGTAGAGCATTTGGGTTACAAAAGTTTGAACCGCGGTGCTGTTTGCTTGACCACTCGGCCACCGTTTCGTTCAACGAATTCGAGAAGCTCGAGGAATACTTTGCATCGTAAATGTTCGTATATAATCAAAATAAACTCGCGTGTCACAAGTTTTCCGACAATCCTTCGGCATCGCAACCGTTCGTAGCCGTCGGAGATCAATTTCGCGTCACGAAACGTCGGAACGATTGACCACCCCTGTCATTGAACAGGCGCGTGCAGCGCGACGTCAGTTTGTCGCGCTCACGAACACACGCATAGGTGTACACGTAGGCAGAGGAAACGGCACGCTGACACGCCGCGGCGGCCGAGAGAGCGACCGACAGGCCGGCACGCTGGCACGCAGAGGCAGAGGCCGGGGGCAGTCAGCCTGACACGCACGCTCTCACGTACAAGCTCGTTCACACGTACGTTGGTTAGGTTGCGTGGGTAGAGCGGTTCGCGCCGCGCGTGCCGACGGCCGCCTCCCGCCTCCGCCACCCGACCCCGCCTTCGTCGCCTTACCGGCTCACACGCTTCCTCGCTCACCGACTCTCTCTCTCTCGTTTCTTCTTTACCTCCTCTGCTTCTCTCGTTTCCCCTCGAGCGTCGTCGCCTCATCGCTCTTCAACACACTCGCCACACGCCTCACGGTCGGGTTAGGTCTCTACGGTCCATCCGTTCGACCGTTTCGCTCTTTCTCTGTCCCTATCAACCGTGAAGCGGCCGCCGCCCGTCTCGCCGCACGCCGCACGCCACCGCCCTTCTTGCCTCTCGACCGCTGCCCGCCGCCAGGCGCCCACCACCCGTCACCCGCCACCCGCCACCCGCCTCGAGGGCTCATCGCCTCGGCGAGCCGAACAGCACGGATCGAGCTTGGCCTGTGACGGTACTTGCTCCTCTCCCTCGACCACCGCCGCTGCGTCGAGCGGAGTCGATTCGTGCCACGCCGCCACCCCTCGCGCCACGCCGTGCCACGCCGTGCCACGTCGCTGCCCCCCAACCTCCGCCGCACCATCGAGCCACGCCACTTCAGGACCACGCCGTGCTCGCTCGTGCCGTGCCAGCACCGACAACGAGCCATCATCCGCCCCCACCTCTCCTCCTCCCACCTTTCTTCGGCAAGTCGTCGTAATTCCCTGCGCCGCGGCGTTATCCTCGTCCATATCCAGTCGCACGCACACGACCCGTCGCCCGTTACCATCGCCGCCTTTTCGTTCCCGTGGCGCGAGAGACGCCCGAGCCAGAAAGGACGAAGCGAACGAGCGAACAAGAAAACAGAAGCGAGGCGAGAGAGAAACGGGCATGCCGTCAGTCAGGGACAGCCCAGACAGACGGTCAGACGGAGGGAGATTAAAGGACGTCGCGGACAGCGACGATGCTCATCGTTTGATGCGTGTAATGCGGAATTCTTCGTTTCCCCGATTTTTCGACGGGCGCTTGGTTTAAAATTTTTTTCCGTTTTTTTCTTCTTTTTTTTTTACTAAATTCAGTGACAGTCGGAGTCTCGTTTCACGATCCTTTTGCTTTTACGAAAAGGAAATCCTTGGTCGCGCTCTGCGGATTCGACGCACTTTGAATTTCTAATTTCAGTGCCTGCGGTCGATTGCTCTCTCGAACGTCATTTCTTTTTATGCTCGTAATTATAATTGCCTGATGCCCGATGAGCGATAGGTAGATCGATCCGTTGGATCCGAGTTGTTAATCGTACAGTCGCGTCCAAGAAAACGCTACAATTATCTACCAAGTATGGTTTTAAAATGAGTGGAAGAAAACCAAATAGATTCACCTGTCTTAATCTTCAGCAGTTGCATCTTCTCCAATTATAACACAAAAGTGGACTTAACGTAATATACATCACGATTATAACAAAAAGCAAGCCACAACAGGTGTAAAGCATCTTATATACATATAATTCCCGAATAAAATACAAATAATCGCCTATTCGTTACTCGTTAACTCCATCCAGCCTCGCGATGTCATATTCGATCAGAACCAGACAATTTACACAACTATCATATATTGTATTTCGACTATTGGTCCAAAAACGCCTCCAAGCTAAATCGTTAACTAGAAACTATATCCTTGCATATCACACCACACGTTTCTTTCATTCGTCCAACGCACCACCTACTCAAGCCATCGATCGAAATATCAAACAGTGTCCGAATATTTTCGCGACCGACTGTATTTCGCCCGACAGAAGCGAGAGTCGGACAACGAAGGCGCCGAACGGTAATCCGTTAAGATACGACAGCCTCTCTGACGATGAAATTTAATATTAAAATGTTGCTTCGACAGGTTAGGGCGGGAGGGAGGCTGCGGGATTTAGAGGCGATTCAAATTGGTAGCCGGTTTCAGCGACACATCGCGTAGTTAGGCGCTAAAGCGGCACTGAGAACGAGAGAAAAAAAGAGATCAAGGTAGGTCGGGTACAACTAGCAATTCCCTAGGACTGAGAGAAACGGAGACGAAGAGCGAGAGAAACGGTGGCAGAGAGCGAGAGAACGAGAGAACGAGAGAACGAGAGAACGAGAGAGAGTGAGAGAGATAGAGAGAGAAAGAGAGAGGACGAGAGAGAAACGAGAGGAGCACACGTAGCCGTAGGCAAGGGCGCGCGTGAGCGGGCAAGCGAGCCTCATCCTCTCCCTCTCGGCCCCTTGACGGCAGCGGCTCTGGCAAGCAGCCACCAACCGACCCCCGCCTCACGCACGATCAACCGCGGCGCGATCCTCCGCGCGCGGCCCCCGGCTTCTCGCCTGCACTCACACACCCGCGAATCTCGGCGGAGAGCAGCCAGCTACCGCTCGTCGGCTCACAGTCCGTCACCGTCGCTCGTCGAGCGAGGACAGCGACGATACTTGCGAGGCGGGAAACGATAGAAACGGGAAAACATCGAATCGAAGATATTTTTCGATACAAGCTCTCACGAGTACCACGAAAAATAACGATTCTCCAATTCCTCGTAAAGAATTCCACGTTTTAATGTTGTTCTACGCGAACGTTACCGAAAGAAACTTTTCTTTTCTCATATGCCCACGTATCCACGCGGCGGGGTAGCCAAGTGTATCGCGACGAATGAGACATCTCTGCGAGATATATCTCAAAGCGAGATCCAACCCTTAGGCCCCTCAGCCCCCTTTTTTTTTTTAAACGCAAGGAGAGTGAAGATTTCGTCGGTGGACCCGCCAAGGAGACTGTCGAATCTACGAAGCACAGTTGTTGGGACGGTTAACTCCGAAATGAGTGAATGAAATGAGTGCTGTGAAGGAAACAATGGATCAAACGACAGCGTACCGGTGCCCGGGGATGAACGGCGGGAAGTAAATTTGTGGTTGTGAGTGTAACGCGTGACGAGGCCACGTGGTTGCGGGGTTTGCGCCCAGAATGTGCCTCTGCTCGGGATCGAGTGAAAACTTTCAAACTCTCCGGTTGGAAGTTCGGTGATCGAGTCGCGTGCATAGACCGCGTGGAAAGCGCGCGCCTCCATCTAGGGGTTGTTGTTACAGAGTGGGGCGGGACGTGTTCGCTTCGAGTGGAATAAGAAGCGACTGCAGAGTCCAGCTGACGGAACACGTGTATCGTTCGCGGACGTAATGATATTTACACTGTGATAACCGAGCGGCTGCGTACTAACATCCCACGTTGTGTTCAGAAATACTACAGGATGATAGCCGCGTGTTACCCGCGAGTGAGTGAGCTTTGATATCAAACCAGCGTAGTGCTACGTAGCTTCCTCGGACGCGAAATGCTGAGTGTCTCAGCTGTGTCAGGCCGATTACTTTGGGCATTGAGATCAACTTTGCCACCACCACCGTCTTTAGCAACGACGCCACTGCCGCCGCCGTCGTCGCCGTCGTCGCCGTCGTCGTCGTCGTCGTCGCCGTCGCCGTCGTCGTCGTCGTCGTCGCCGTCGTCGCCGTCGTCGTCGCCGTCGTCGGTGTCGTCGTCGTCGTCGTCGGTGTCGTCGTCGTCGTCGTCGTCGTCGTCGTCGTCAACGTCACCGCCGTCATCGCTTTCGACACCCTCGTCACCGCTGCGACCGCCGTCGTCGTTGCGGTCGCCGTCGTCGTTGCGGTCGCCGCCCTCACCGCTGCGACCGCCGTCATCGTTGTTGTTGTCGTCTTCGTTGCCGCCATCGCAGCCGTTGTTGTCGTCGTCGCCGCAGCCGTCGTTATCATCGTCCTCGTCGTCGTCGTCGTCGTCGTCGTCACCGTCGCCGTCGCCGTCGTTCTCGTTATCACCGTCGCTGTTGCCATTGTTGTTGTTGTTATTGTCCCCGTTATCATCGTCACTTCCATTGCTGTCGCCGCAGCCAAGGGCCCACGTGGCCTACTAAGATGACCGCTCGTCTTCACTCGTTGAGGCATCAGGAGAAGAAATCGGGCGGCAATAGTCACAGACAACACCACCACCACCATCACCAACAGTCACAGCATCAACAGAGCGCGCATCAGGGACCCAGCCCGACCGCTAGTCCCAGTCCTAGTCTCAGCCCGAGCCCTAAACACTCGGACGGTCGTCGAGTGAGTAAAGTTTCTTTACGAGGTTCTCTTTTGGATATTATACCGATTTCTTTTTTATTCGTCGTATTTATAATTTTATTATTGTTGTAGAATTTGTTTGGTATCAGTTTAATCGTAGTTACATAGCCGCTCTATGGAAATTTAATTTGATTCTTTCTTACAAAACATAATGGCAGCACTGCTTCATGATTTTCCGCGTTTTTCAAAATTATTTCTAAATTTCGGGAGAAATAGAAATTAACATACATACATGTTTTGGGCACATCGTAACATCAAGGAAGGGGATATTTATGTCGATAGTGATTCTTCCTTTCTATTTATTCAACAGCCGCAAAATTAAATAGATATAACGTATACGTAGACTATGATTGTACTACGATAAATTGGCGAGGTTCAGAAACAGCTGTTTCACAACCTAACCCTAATATCGATGCTCCTGCATTCTGAGCGAACATCTTGAATGTGAGATGTAAGCGTTGTAGATTCTTCTCCCGATTTTCTTGTTTCCATTTCTATGGGAATTCGACGTGCTATGGCCATTTCGTCCTAATACCCGCGCGAGTAAAAAAGCGCGGGAATATTATCGTGCACATATAAGGAGTAGGTGCATCTCGCTAATCGTAAAAGTTCTGATTGGAAATTTAACTTCAACGATTTTAAGACACGATAAGGATAACGATAATGTGGGCTAGGGATAGACTGGTAAACTAGAAATGAGTCCGTTATTAATATAAATAAATATCCTTGTTACATATACATATATCGCAATGCTTAAAAATTAATTGTATTCGTTATATCTAAAATTATTTGGGTCAAATAGTAAGAATGCCTTGTTCATTTTAAGACTAAATTCAGGATTCAGAAAGTTATCGGGGAAATGTGGCCCTAGCAGGAAGTAGATGCAGGTCTTACGAAGTCTGACCGTAACGTCTGATTCTACTCAGGAGTCGTTATCCAATGCATACGACGTTCACTTGACAATTAAAACGTTACATTCGTTTAAGCATATTGCGGAAATCGTTTGGTAAATAAAAAAAGTACGCGTGGAATCATCCTACCTTATATCTACCATCGATCGTAATCTACGCAAGAGTACAGAAATCGATAGGCAAAGTTCAATCGATCGGAGTAGCGATTGTCGTTCATTTATATAATCACCGTATCATTAGCATATTAGACCACATTCCTTCACTTTTCGTCCCCTCCAACTATATCGTTGAATCTGCTATGTGGCGTTGTTTATAATGCATTTTATATTTCTTATGGTTTTGTCTCATTAATTTAGTAAGAAAAGAAGGGATGCAGAATCAGTTGCTGGACGTTCTGAGGTTCTTGAAGTGTATACATTGTACAATACAAAATTCTCGACTTTAAGGGATATAAATATAAATTATTACGTTATGTACGCTTTCTGAACGTTTTTCGTAATAACTGTAACTCGATAGCCTTGGTTCTCTTGTTCTAAAAAAAAAAATCGTTACCTTTTAGGCTAACAAACCACTAATGGAAAAGCGACGGCGAGCGAGGATCAATCAGTCGCTGGCGGCGCTGAAGGCGCTTATCCTTGACAGCGCCCGGCTGGAGAACACGAAGCATAGCAAGCTTGAGAAAGCTGACATATTAGAATTAACAGTTCGGCATTTACAAAGGCAGAGATCTCTTGCTCAGCCTGGCTTATCGAGGTATAAAGCTGGCTACCAAGATTGCTCCAGAGAGGTAAGTTTTCGAGATGTTGCAGCCGATCGAACGATGATTCTTGATGGAAAATGAATGCACTATTTTTATTTTCACATAATAATTCATAGTAATACATTACTTTTTTTGGCAAGATAGTCTGACAGTTTGATTTTCTTATTAATTTCTCTCTTTCTGTGACATAAATACAAACGAAGCCTTCAGTTACCGTTAGAAATTAATCGAATCGGTGTATTAATGCTCAATCGGTATTATTTATTTCGGTATTAATATCTACTTGGTATCAAACTGCATAATCTATTAATTAAAGGTCTCCGTATCAAACAATATTTGCAACTACCTCAGATCTTGATGCCTATCAATATTTCCCATTAATTACTTTAATATTGAATTTACTTCAGTATCATCGACACATATTAAAACATTTGAGGCATTTAGAGCCTGGTTCTTCGTAGTTGATATTAACCGAGGCTCCTTCTGACTTTTAGAAGTTACTAGCTTCTTTGAGGATCGAGTGGATCACTAATATTTGCGTGCGTTATGCAGCCTATGAGGTACCTGTCCTCATGCCTGGGTCATTGACTATATCTTCTATCCCAAAGTACACGTTTTCGCCTATTCCCAGATTATCAACCCTTTAAGTGCATGATTGTAAACAAAAATGTACATTTCATTAACGTTTAACGGCATGTGAATAAAACTTGAAACAAAATCCAAGTGCACAAATAAATCAATGTGGATTAGATATTGACGTCATTTTCGTAAAGCAAAATTGCCAATCAAACGGTTAATTCAAATAATACTCATAATACAATTCCTCGTGTTTCAAAGGCAGAGTAAAGGTCGAAGAGTGGATCGTTCGAATACTAATGAGCGATATTTCCAGTGTCCCCTCCAGTATTTTCGGAAATCCTCGGTTAATATCAACTATATCGGTAGACGTTGCGTCAGTCCGTCCACTGGCGACGACCCTGACCGCATCCACCTTAAACGATTCCGGTGTTCCCGTCGAGACACGTCCATATCTGAGCGTGGTGTTGCAGGTAAGTCGATACCTCGATGCCCCGGACATAATCACCGGGAACACGACGCCGATGGACCCAGCGGTGAAACAAAGGTTATTGCGACACTTGGACAGTTGCGTGTCAGAATTGGACTTGGATCTGGGTTCGAGGCCGGATAGCGGATTAGGCAGCAGTCCCGGAAGCGTGACGGATCGAGTGACGGGCGCGGGTAGTCCCGGTCCGTTGGAGCACCACGTGCCGCCGACCGCGCACTGCAGTACAGCTCTGAATCCGGCCGGCTTGATAAAAGCGGAGATTCCGGACATCGAGCCGGCCAGGCCGGACAGTAGTACTACTGCCGGCGACGAAAATAACAATAACAGCAGCAGCAGTAGCGGCGGCAACAGTCGGCCGACGTCTGCCTTCGGTCAGCTAAATCCCGGTACCCTCGATTCTCACCATCATCCGCCCCCGCCTCCCCCGCCGCCTGGTATACCGGTGATCGATCAGGCAGCCTCCGGTTCGCAGCAAAATCCGAACATGCTGTCGGTCGTTCAAGTGATACCGTCGAGGCTGCCCGACGGCCAGGTCGTTTTCCTTCTCCCTAGTCATTACGTTCAATTAGCAGCCGCCGCCGCCGCGAACGGCATCAGCATCGGTCCCAACCCGCCCACGGCGATATGGGCCGCGACCAACATGTCGCTGCTAAAGGCGACCGACAAGCTCGCGAAACGTCCCCACGAGGAGATGCAGGAGTGGCAGGACGCCGCCTCTGTTGCCGCTAACGCTGCTGTTGCCGCCGCCGCCGCAGCCGCCGCCACGTCCGCCAACGCTTCCGTCTCCGCTTCCGTTTCCGCATCTGCCCCCGTGTCTACCTTCGCCGCGAACCCCACGTCCGGTTCAAAGCCTAACAAAAGTCCAAGGCTCGAGCCTCCCGAGCAGCCGCTTGACTTCACCACCACGTCGAAGAAACTGAAAACGAGCAACAGAACCGCTCTGCCCGTCAACGGGATCGAGCACAACATCCAGCAGCAGCAGCAGCAGCAGCAATACGCGACTCGTTTGCCCCAGGACCAAGCGATCGCGCACGACGACAGGCCTTCCAGTCACGCGAGCGGAGATTTCGTTACGGGGATACGCACGCCGTCGCCGCTGCCCCAGCAACCCGTCAGGGACGAGGAGGGAATGTGGAGGCCTTGGTAAACCCTCGAACGCGACCAACGATTCCTTCCCCCGTGTATCGGCGAATTAGGTCACCCAGCGTCACGGCAGGACGGCGCGTCTGTTTGCGAGTGTCGTTATCGGACGATACGGTAGGACATGTTCGAGCGTGCCACCGATAAGACGACGCTTGTCGGGTCACCTCGATGTATCGGTAATCGACGGACTATTCGCATCCGCGCGACCGTCCAGAGTGAAACGTGTCCGCGTCGAGGAAAAGGATGTGTCACGCGTTATCGTCGTCGATAACCGCGAGCAGGAGTCCATCCGACGACGATGGTCCTCCTCTCGCCGAGGACGGACACCTCGATCGTGTGCTTGTGCATCGTTAACCCAAGAGTAACTCGCAAACCCCGAGCAATCTTTAACTTTCGCAACGATTGCTCCAAGAAGCAAGCCGGGTAAGTGTCCCGAAACTGTTTAGATTCGCTGCTCTAAACCGGTCTTCAGGCTTTTGGTGTCACCCAGAGACTCGAAGGAGACTTCCGGCTGGATAGAAGAAGAGGGAAGAGCAGCAAACATTGAAAAATCGTTCGACGTCTTAGAGATGAGTGTATCGTTATCTCTAGGGCCGGATTAAGACGCGGGCTATAGGAATTAACACGTTGGCTGCCGAAACTCGTGACAACGTCTATAAAGTTGATATTTCGTCGCGAGACTATCGAAGATTCGATAATTTAACATTTGTCGCAGTAATTCATTTTTTAACGTCGCCAAGTACACGAAACTTGTCCAGATTTATTTTTGTTATTCTCACATCTTTGGGATGAAACATTTTAGTTCCTTAATGGAAAGACCTGTCATTCATTTCTGGGTGACGTGGCGACCAACGTGTTAAAGGCCTCCCAAGGGCCTCGAGCAATTCGAGGGCCACCAAAGTGTAACACGTTACGCATTGTAATATTTATTGTTTGATAGGTGGACTCTAGGTCGATTAGATCGACAGTAAAATTATTTTCAGATGCGTTCCCGAAATGAGTTTTTGTATTTCATTTTCGTATTACGTTTGTAATATTACGGTTTCGTAATAATTAACGCTTTACCGACCTATTCAATATTATTTTTGATTTTAATAAAATCTGATTATTATATTTCATAATTCATACCGTGTTAGGAATATACCAGTCGGTAAAGTGTCAACATCGCAATGTAATAGTTCACGCTACTACAGATTTCTTGGTTTCGCATGGCAGTCTGACATATTGTCTCAACCTTTCTTCGGTCCTCCTTTGGCTCACACCAAAAAAGAAGAATATTCAGAAAAGACATACAAGACAAAGGAAATACAGTCAGTCCCATATATATTCGTACCCTCTATGGCTATCGAAGAAATTTGTTTAAATTGAATGGTAGGTTTGATGTTTCCAAGTGTATGTTTATATAAATATATATACATGTACAAGCTTGTTCGTATACATATTTATAATGAAACATTCGTTCGATAATATCAAAATTAGTATCTAATTTAATCAAACTTCTTCAATAAAGGTTACGAATATTTTTGGTATTGACTGGTACGTACCATCCAAATTAGTTCCTGCACCGTTTCGTTCTACCGTAACCCCAAGTAAATAATTAAAAATAAATTGCGCGATTTTATAAAACAGCAGATTCGGGAAGTTCAAACTACCTTAAGAAAAATAAATACCAGAAATAAAATAAAAGATTTCCTTCAGAAAATATTTTCGTCCAAAAGTGCAGGTTGATCGTTCTGTAACTTTGTTTCTCCATCCGAGAATATCGTGGTTGCACGCGGTACCCGTAGCTTGGGGGCCTGGACACTCTTAATTCGGCCCTGGTTACCTGTTCGAAACGTTGAAAGATAACGATCTCGCGTACATGTATATGAGAAAGCATCTAGCACGTTTTAGAATGCGGGCAACCAGTGGTGCCGCGCATAGTACTACTTTATTCCGCCGTCGTGTACATAGCCCCGTTCGGAATTATAAGCGATGCCGAGTATAGATTTATTTTGATGTTAACTAGGTGTATACGCGTACAAAATAGCGTAGAAGGTATGAAAGGAGCGCGAACGAATCTGTAGCGAATGTGTTTTGCAATGAGCGACGTTTCAGGTTTTAGGTGAATCACGGTTCTGACCCAACCGAATCCGCGTAATTGCTATGTTGAGACTCGAATTCATTATTCAATGTACTTAGACATCGGTCAATATAAACGTATGTACATACTAACTCGTGAGACGCTGTAAGATCTATCGATTAATACCTTGTGATCATCTTTTCATACATCCTTCTCGAGCGTTGCAAATTTGAGGATCTTTTCAGCATGGGGCAACAACATCAACGGGAGAAGGAAGGGCAACCATGTTCAGGTTTGTTAATTATTAGGTGTATTTATACTAGGAGAACAGCAAATGTAGAAGACGTCAGATTAAGTAAGACACACTTTGAGATTTTTTAGAGGCGGGGTATCATAATACTTCGTGACTTATGACGATTTTGAGACAGGTGCTTTAGAATTAAAAGAAATAATAATAAATTACAGTGTGTTAAATAAAAGTGTAATGATTAAGATACGTCAGATTAATTATTATCATTATTCTAGAGGCTTTTTCTGTATACTTTTAACCTTAGAAGCCTGATTTTCCAATGTAGTGTATCAAATAAAAAGATTTTCATAATTTGAAATAGAATCCAGAAATAGAATTCGAAGTGATGTGAATTCACGTCAGTTGTCGCGTATGTGTTAATAGTTCGGAAAAGTGTTAACTTACAATGAAAATCAGTTTTGGTAGCGTCTCCAAATAGAGTCCTCGAACCTCGTCATACCTTTTTTCCAAGGTACGACGGTGCAATAATTTTTCAGCTCGCGTTCACACGTCTGCACCACCGAACAGCCAATTTACAAGACACGTGGGGTTCGAGTGGGCGAAGAAAAGTACGGAAATAGAGTGGCGTCGCTTGCACTTTCACTCGACAGCAAAGTCTGACCTTCCCTCAGCCCCTGTAGATGTTTTACAGCAGTTTAACCACCTGTTACGTCGAGACTCGCGCCGAACTTCCGCGCTTTTCTTTTTCGCGAAACACGCGAGCACTCCCCCGCGTCGCTCTAACCCCCGACGCACCGGCTCTATTCCCACCCTTATTCAAACTCCATCCCAACTTGTCCTCCGCTCTGTGCATCCCTTCTGCATCCCTTCTGCATCCGTTCGCCGATTAATCGACGCAACGCAGCTTCGTTCCGACGGTGCGACTCATCACCGACTCGAGCGTGTCCCGATTTACAGAAATTATGCTGATCTGACAACGGACAGTTGGCGCAAACAGGTAAAGCGAACGGTATGATGTATGTTCAGCACCATAATTGCGCGTGGAACAAGAAATCGCAATAGCCGGTACAAACGTACGTGCCGCGATTTCTCATAAATGTTTCTGTCATAAATGCATTAAATACGCTGGCTAGTTATTAGTAACTGTACGGACAATTTTTGGTTAAAATGTTTTATACGAGTAACTTGTTGAGAATTTATTAAAGAAAAATGAAGGTGGCAGAACCTTGTTTGTCTTAGATATTTTTCGATAGTAAGATAAATAGCTCGATAAGGGTGGGACATTTTTATTACTTAGAGAATTATTACGATTTTCTGTAGTTATGGAAATTGGTAAAACCGTAGAATCACAGTTACCGAAGGGGAAGACAATATTTTGAAAAAGAAGCAGACAATAGATTTTGCTCCATCATCGGCGGTTCATACGTTACAGAAATGAGTTTGTATATAGACGTTTGTGATAGACTTTCCGTAAAATAGATTAAAACGCTCTCGCTCGTAAGACGTTACCGATTTTTGAATTAATAGCAGTGGAAATATTAGTAGAAATATTAGTAGAATCTATAAAACATTAAAATGTTGAAAGTTTTGCGAATTCTGTTACGTATCGCAACTTGCACGCAATGACGAAATCAAACGGTATATCGTACGTGGTGTACTATGAACATTAGTGACACCTTCCGTCTTTACCAATAGCTATCGCCACGTAGAAATGAGTGCGATCGATATTGTAGTATTCCGCTGTAACAGATTCCGGTATTATCGCATAGGAGTAAGAGGTCTACCATGGTAGAGTAGACTATTCATTTTACCATTATGGTATCACATCTAACGTTATCAACGATAGGAATGAAAGTAACGAGTCTCAGAATGTGTGATATATTCAATTATAAACAAGATATAGAATACACGATTCTACAGAATATTTGAATACTATATTTCTTTTATACTTGTCCTTCCATCGAATGTCTGGCTTCCTTCCATACCTCGCTATGGTATGGCGTTGTGATCTTATTCCATTTACAGTCGATAAGATTGAATTTGACAGGGAAGTGGTGAAATAGGGGTTCTTCCAGCTCTTACCACGCCCTTCGATGAGCTGTACGCCCTCAGGGGCTGTAGCGGTGTTTTTTTGAAGCTACAGTACGGGCTTAGCAACCCCGAGGTACCCGAGCTAGAGAGGGGCCAGCGGGCTCCAATAGATGAGAAGTAAGAGATACTGCAAACAGTATTAAAACGATGCAAGAGAGGAATTAACCTGTAATGAGAAATAAAATGCATACGTAAGCAAATAGAGAAAGTGACAGTGGAATAGCTTTGCCAATTGTAAAAAGCTGATCACTTAAATAAACGACTGAACTGAATTGAACTGATGAGCCGTAGGCAACACAGATCGTCCTGAATGGAATCTTTCATTTCTACAGTCGATACTTGCTCCATTCTATGAAACTACAGTTGGTAAGGCGCTGATCTGTTCAAATTCTTAGATTTTACCATGCTGGTTTTTTTAAGTTGCGGATATTTCGATGAAATTGATCCAGACATTTGGTCAATACAATTGTTATCAATAGTTATATGTGCAACTACCTTTTCTCGTTATCATATTTGTTTTCATCTTGAATTACAATTTGCCCTCAGGGCCAATAGCATGCGAATAATACAGTACGGGTTTAGCTAACTCGAGGTACACGATTTATAGGGCGGCCAGAGAGCTCCAACAGACATGCATTGGATTTGGACGTAATGTGAATGTAATGTACGGCGTGGTGTTATGATAACGCGAACTGAGCCTTCATTTACTGTAGAATCCCAAAATTAAGGAGTTACGTAAAACAAAGCAACGGAAAGAACTATATAGATCATAATATAAAAATGATGTATGGGTTATTGTTATAAAAAAGACAAGGATATTTGAAACAAATTTAGGCTCCCTTTTATCTTCTACCATTCGCTTTAAAAATATTTATTGCCTACTAAAAGATTAGCTCTCCAGTGTTCCAGTGTAGGAACAGAACCAGGGATTAATGTACGCACTGATAACGGGTGATCCGTGTGAAAATAAACCACAAAATGTCAAGTTGACGTCGGTCGAGCGACTCGACCGACCGTTTCGAAACTGTTGCATTTATTTACATCAGTGATTGCAAAGAAATATACACACGAAGCAGCGTTGTAAACGTACTTTTTCGTTCGTTGTTCCTTACTCATGGAACGTACATTCGCTCTCCTCGCCGAGAAACGATTACTTTGCTCCATTATCGCGTTATTATTCGTCCATCGTTTTACGTAATATTGCATCATCGAAAATGGGGCGGGAGGAAGGGGGTCATTGGCGCAGCCTTAAACTAAGTAAATCGCTGGACAACTGTACCGCCGTACTACTGCCACTTACGTGTATTTTTTTCATTCTTCGTTTTATTCCTTTTTTTTTTACAATCTTTTTTTGTATTTTTTTTTTTTTTGGTTCATTTCACGATGTCTCGTCGTAGGTTACTTGAACGCTGGTAAAAGGGCGAAACGCGCGCAACTATCGGATAGTAGAGTATGATATAGTAAGGCGTTATCGGACGATCGTCGATACCACAATCATCGGTTTAATTTACAAATGTGTCGGTGAACGTGTCTACTCGATCGCGATCGTTCGCAGGGATGGGCGAAACTTTTGTTTTGATACAAATTTCGAAAAACGGATAAAAGACGCGAAAGTACTTGACGTTTATGTTTGAAGTTTGGTTCGTTTATTCATACACGCGTATACAAGAACTCCTAAAACTTTCGATTGCTCAGCTCAATTCGTTTCGAAGTTACGTAGAATGTTGCACGTCATGTCCTTCTTAACCCTTTCAGACCTGGCGTCTGCAATTAAGGACACAAAATTAAAAAATTACCGAAACTATCGTTTAACTACACTGTTAGAAATTTAAAAAAGAATTTTTTTTTCACAGTAATTTTAGTCCAAGTGAACCCTAAACATTAAATTTAGCAAGAAAATAATTCAGATCTGAAAGTTCTTAGAAAAAGTCTCTCGTGAAACGTTAAAATATAGTACGAATTGCATTCGACTCCCCATTGCAACCTTTTCAGGGTTCAACTGTTACACCAATTACATTTAACGAATGAACTGCCATACGTTGCTTTCATTTGTCCGTTACTCGCGTGAAAGTTTGCCCATCCCCGACCACTTGGCGAACATTTTGTTCGGTCGAGCGAGGTGCTCCGTCGGAAAGGAACCGTTCGCACAGAAATCCTTTGACGAGAAACCTCCTTCGTCGAAAAGAAATAAAATTATTAGACCCTGGACCTCCTTGTATACCGGGACACGTCTTTAAGACGCTACTTTCGAGAATTACAAAAGATTTTCGAGGGAAGAAGGTAGGTTCGATTCAGTCATCCCCAGACGGAGTGATTCTTTTCTCTGCGAAGTCTCTGCGAAAACTGAAAGAGCGACAAACGTCTCAAAGCATACAAGTTTCGGATCCTTCTTTGGCCCGAAGCTGGCAAAGGTGCGCAGGAGACGTTGAAGTCTCTTTCAGCGTACAAAGTCACAGTACGTGACACAGAAACGAAAGCCCTTTGAGATTTTCGGCTACAAGTCCTGTCCTCCCGGACCCGTGTATTTTACAACGTTTCGTTTCTTTTTGGTCAGCTGGTAAGTCGTAGTGTCCATCCAATAGACAGGAGGATAACATACATAATAAATATTAACTCTTTGACTTCTACAGGAACAATTTATCTTTTCGTACTCGAATAACTACAGCTTCGGCTTTTGATAAAAAAGTTGAGGGAATTTATCAGTTTCATTGTAGTTTCTTCAAACGATCTACACTACTGGAATAGGTGTAACTGAACTATGGATGTTCATGCAAATTCATATTTTCACAGATACAAAACAAGATTTGGAATTTAAATGAAAATACCCTTCATTTTTGCATTTGCACATCTCCTCACACATACTCCAATAGTTTCACTTATCATAAGTGCATAAACATGTTCAATAACAGTTCTATTCAATGCAACACGATGTCAAAGTGTTAATAGACTTACCACTGTGCTCAATACGAGTCCAGAAGATTATGTTTAACACTGTCAAAATTTCAATATACCGCGTGTTTATAGAAAATTTGACAAGTTTCAACACCCTTCTAACCAAAAATACGAAAAGTTCTGACTACGTCTCCTGCATAGAATTTTCTATTTGACGAAGGGGTGCGCCCGTATATCATCCACAACGGAACAACTTCCTTTCCGCGACAAAGGAACGAAACGTCGCCAAGATTCGCGCGAGATCGATGGATGATCGGGCGAAAACTACTGCTGACGAAGGAAACGTCGTCAATACCTATGTAGATCTATTATTACTCGTTACCTTTAAACGAAAATCGCAGCGATTTGTGCTGTGAGCAGCAACGGAGGAAATCGAGTGGTTCACGCGTCTATAGAGAATGGTTTCGTATAGCGACGGGACTGAATCGTAGACACTCTCGGCACAGACGACGAAAGTGAACAAAGTGTCGTTTCGCATCAAACCGTTTCGATACCAGCGCGAGAGCACCGACACGAGTCAATTGCAACAGCTCGTATCTCCTTGGTATCGATTTTCGATACGTCAATAATTCAGCAACGAGTGTTGCTTCCAGCGAACACCAGCGTCGGGCGAAGTCTAATCTGGTTATTAATTACCAGACTGCGGATGTTTATGCATTTATGGTAAGTGAAATTATGGGAGAATGTATGAAAATCCGCACAAATACGAAAATATGTTAATCATAAACAATATTATACATGCTATACCGTTTAGAAGATGAAACATGCTTCCGCTTGAGTTTCGATTCATTTCTGTATTTGTGAAAATAGGTAGGAATTTGCATAAACATTCGTGGTCTATTAATTAGGATTACCGTTTAATCGGGCTAACGATCGGTGACCGTTAATCTCAAGGATGATTATTTCATGATTGATCGTAACGTAATCGCGAGGTAATGAATCTCTACCCTAATCTGGTATACATTGACTATACCATTGACATAAAAATAAGAAAATCAGTTTCAGTGATTTCTACTATTTTCATTCGTTGAATAATAACTCTTTCAGAGGAACAATTCCTGTAATATTATTATGTACAAAAGTTACTCGACTTCGGTTGCTTTTATATTTAATCTTAACTCTTCAACAATATTAGTTTACGTCGTGTTGTACACGCACTGCATTTTCCCGATTATTTCTTACGCTCTGTTCGTCAAGCAATTAGGTCTGGAAAAGACGCGGTATTTTATGAAGATTTATTATTGAAAAGAAAACATTGCAATCCCTCCAATTAATTCTCATATAAAATGAGAAATTTGCAAACCACTGGGAGACATATACGACTTTAAATAGTTACTATATTATTTAACAATAATATAACTTTATGTATTCATTTTCTTCCACAGTGCAGTTGCATGTTTTACGAAGACTTCGTTTCTTTCGTTTGATATACTTACAATACCATCAATGCCTATTTGATAGTATCGTTTAAGTATTAATCACAAAAGTCACGATATCGAAAATCGATACCGCATACTAATTCAAATGTCGGTACATTCCGATACTTCCCATTGATTGTGAGTGCTACGCAGAAACGAGAGCTTCGCTAGCGGATCTGACTAATTACGATATAATCTCCTAGATTATGCTATAGAAGATAGAGCCGTAGGAAGGAGATTATACCGTAATTAGTCAGACCCGGGAGCCATCGTCTCATTTCTGTGCATTAATTTCATGCTAAATCGCTCGAACATCGACGTTTAATCGTGCCAGTCCCATCGCTAGTTTCAGAGCCTTTCAAAAAATATTCCGTATTTCGTTCACATTGCTTTATGTTATTTTTAACCCTACCGCTCCCTTCGAGTAAATATGACCTGGAATTAAATTTGAACTCTCGCGGTTGCGTTTCTCAATATTTGTCTCTCATATTTCGTGACTTCATATTTTTGGTGGCGCACTTCGTTTATTTCTCGTTGTTTAAACAAACTATTACCTCCAAATTAAACAAAACGCGTGGGAGATGTGCAAACGTCCATTGTAACTCGGTTGAAACTTTTGTCGAGATGAAGTTCGTGTGTTAATATATAGTTGGCAAACTTGCCTCTCGCCCTTATTGTTTTGTTAGCGTGTTATTTTTTTGAAGGAGTTTCGGTGTAGATTTCGAATCAGTTTTGCACAAATCGTGACGTAGTTTTGAGTTGCAGGCGTTTTAATAATAGCGACGACAATAAATATGGATATTGATAGTTTTATGGCATTCGAAGAACCATCATGATGTTTCAAAGGAATATAATTTCTTCTAGAATAATGGCAGATGGAATTTTTTTTTTGGCTGTCACTCGATGAACTAAAAGATTTGAAAATGTGCAATATTTTTTGAAACACTCTGATATGCATATAGAGAACGTTTCGAATGTATGTAGCAATCGCGGGTCTAATTACAGCAGTTCCCCGCTTCATTGACTTAATTTATGTTTTAGGTATCGTAGACTCGTGTAGACTATGCGATCGAAAATTGTCTTGCTACAATAATTTGAAAGTAGTCGAAAGCCAACAAAGATACAATTCCGTTTATATTTTTCATCGCATCGTTATGAAAAATCTATCCTTATCATTAACGTATCGAAGGGGTTCTTTAAGTAAAAATGGTTCCAAACACGACCTCGTTCCGAGCCGTCCACGCTTACGGAATTCAAAAGTACTTCGTTGTATCCACAATTTAAAACTATTCAGAGTACGATCCTGCTTGGATTCATTTTTATTACAAAATCCTCACGAGTAAACCAACAAATAGCGACGGAGGTGACTGCACCTTGTAAACGGAGAAAAAATTAAGTCCTGAAGCGAGGAACTCCCGCCACGAAAGGCGTTTCTTCTCTCCTCTCCTCGAGTAACCGAACGTAGCAAGTATTATCATAGACGTATTGGAGAATGCAGCTATTTCAAAGAGAACTTTCGTAGGTGGCTCTATCTTTAGGAACAGTCGCCACGAAACAACGTCGAGCCGCCCCGAAGGTGTCGAAGCGCACCGCAGACCGGAAGTTCTCCGGGGCGACGTCGATGGAAGAATGTCCGCTATTCGCCGTCTCTGGGCGTCGCACGGCGACGACCAGCGTCGAGTGGCCGTCGTGAGCCGCGTCGTTCTGGCGGTAACTTTCAAGGAAAAACGTCTACGGACTCTCTAACACGTGCCTAAGTACGCGACACGGTAGTCGAACGCTATCCAAAGGGAAGGAAGGAGTGTTGACTTTATGCAGCGATGGGACTAACGTCGTATCGATTCTGTCGATATACACGTAACGGAGGAAATCGACCAGTCGGACACTCCAAGTGGTCTTTCTTGGTTAGCGTTTTTAATATCGATGATAAAATTCAATTTTATTTTATTTTAATTGAATTATTTAAGTATCGCTGACACGAATTCACGTTGCTTCAAATTCTATTCCTGGTTATGAACAAATAATGAAAACCTCTTTATTTTATACACTACGTACAGTCGGGCCCATAAATATTCGTACCTTCTACATCTATTAAAGAAATATGTTTAAATTGAATGATAGGTTTGATATTTTCAAATAATTATTTCATTATTATGAATACGTAATTATAACGAAACATTTATTTGAATAGATGAAAACTGTTATTTAATTTAGATTTTTTTTAATCGATATAGGGGGTAGGAATACTTATGGGAGTAACTGTGTATCGAAGAGAAGGGGGGACATTCGCAATCTCACAAATCACGAATATGAAAATAAACGCGTCTCATGATAAATAACAAATTACGACACTCTTTCACGACACTATTTCGAAGTAGTCAGGGACCACTTATCATCAGGAACTATATAACAAAACCAGCAAAGCTTTCGTCATTGGTCGCTTTCCTCTAAATAATATACATGGACATCGAATTATTTGAACATCCTCGATACGTATCATATTAATCCCATCGCCGATTGTATGTACACAACTCGCACTCGCGCATTCTTTAATTCTCTCTCTCTCTCTCTCTCTCTCTCTCTCTCTCTCTCTCTCTCTCTCTC
>NW_026534333.1:10220098-10375423 GCF_026225885.1 Hylaeus anthracinus | reverse complement strand
CTCTCTCTCTCTCTCTCTCTCTCTCTCTCTCTCTCTCTCTCTCTCTCCTTGTCTCATGCACACACATTCCCTGGCACCGAGAACGATACAGTTTAAATCCACTGTTAGCGAATTATCCTGGAACTACCGCAGAGCATCCTCTTGAAGGCTTGCCTGAACTCTGGCGAGAACACTGTATAGATCACGGGATTCAGGGTGCTATTGAAGTAGCCCAGCCACAGGAAGAAGTTCGCCATGAGCTCCGGTGGCTCGCATACGTCGCACGTGGCGCGTAGTAACGCCACCAAGAAGAAAGGCAGCCAACAGGCGACGAACGCGCCGGTTATTATCGCCAGCGTCTTCGCTGCCTTCCTCTCGCGCTTCGACTCGATCGTCTCGCGAGTTCTCTTCGTGGAGGAGGTCGAATGGCTGCTCGATGGGTGCGTGACGGTGGTCGCCGTGGTGGTCGTCGTCGTGGACACCGTCGACGGCGTCACCGTGGCCGACTGCGTCGTATTCGCACCGTTGTACGACGACGATTTCTCTGGCGAGATCGACGAGTGGTCTGGCGTTGATCTCGTTATGGTGAACGCCGTTGACTCCTCCCTTGGCCTGAAACGAGTTGCATCGAGTTACCAGCGACCTTCGGGGCGTGCAAACGCTTAAAACGACAGGGGGGGATAACTTCTTTTTCTTTTTTCTTTTTGCGTGAAGATAGATGAAGTTTCGAGTGGAAAACTTTGTCGATGGTCGAGCTGGTTTGAACTTACTTTACGGGACGTTCTCGAACGACTTGCACTCTTTATCGCACGTTTGTTTCATAAGCTAAAAAGCATTTTATCATAGGGATGTTTGGTTATATTTTTTAGCACATGTTCTAATAAGAAATTCTATTTATATATTATGTATTTAGTAGTTGTGCCGTATGAATTTTATGATACCTTTCTATTTTTCGGTAAAAGAAGAGAACATTAATTATTATTTGATAAAATATTTGGAATTGCAAAGTATAGTATACCGTTTTACGAATATTTCATTTCAAAGTGTTAAAGTTCATTTATTGTATGGTACATGTAGCGAGCTATTTGGCTAGGGTAACTTCATACGAACAAAGTAATTAAATTAGGCAGTTAAGAAGTAATACAAATAAAGAAATTAATAAGTGTATAGAACTAATTGCATTTATGGCAAAATGTTGTACAGAGGTACGTCCGCAAACGTCCCGTTGCTAAGTGACATTCGTCCAAAGTTTCTAATTAGCGAACGTGTTTGAATCGAATGTCAATCATGTCAAACACGATTCTAATCCGCTCGAAACGATGGCGCAACGTAACCAATCGGAGATAGGTATCAGATATCGATGAAAATTACGATTAGAATTTGCAAGATGATATTGTGAAGCTCTACCCTTCCGGAAAGTAGGCCATTTCGATCATTTTATTTGATGCGCAAGTTTGAGAGTCATTTCGTTAGCCCAAAAATCGTTTTATCGAATTTAAGAGGTCATAACGAGCCCCAGTAAAATATTTAATTAAAGAATGTCAGGAAATACAACACAATCGAATAGAGTTTAAATTTTCAAATATGTCGTATGCATACAATCCTTAACAACAGAAACGAATTCCTCAAATTATTCAAGATATTATTGAAATATAACGTGTTAAATAAATTATAATTAAATTGTAATCATTGACGATGTCATTAATAACCTCGTAGTTGATGTGACCTTAAATAAAGTAATTGAATAAAAGAAGCAAATTAAGGGGACAGAACATTGTAACACAGATATGAGAAAGTGACGGAAAATAATGTGTAACAGAATAATAACTTAAAAATGGGAAATTTAACGAAACAGAGCGGTAAGGTTGCTAGAGAAAATTCTATTCGTGTCTTAATTTCCACTTTCCAAGGCGGACAAACTAGTCCAGCGACTTATGGACGACAGGGTAACGTCTAACAATTCGAAAGCGTAATTAGTGCGCCGCGTGCAAAAATCAGCCTCGCGGAAATACTGAATGAAAGAGGGTAACTTAAATTGCGCCTCTAACGAGTCTCGTAACGTGTAATCTGCTGAGAACCGCGACCTTCTTGTGACGAGTCTGAGGATGCCTCTTCTTTCACGGGGTGGTTGCACGATAGTGCCTGGCCTCTTCCTGATTCGCTTTCGTGCAGCTTGGAATATCCTCCAGTACAGGAATAGAATGACGAGCAGGGGCAGATAGAAAGTGGCGCAGGTGGCGAAGATCTGCAAAATATTTCAAGAAAATTCCCATTTCATTTCTCGTTTCGAGTGTAGTTTTCAATTACACTTTAAAATTTTCTCACTGTTTTCAATTTTTCGTAAAAACGAGAAAAGTCATTATCAAATATCGCTACGAATAATTCGAGATTTAACGAAGTCTATAATAAACAAAGACTGTCGCTTCTAAGTTGCCCCTCGAGTGCAAAGGGTTAAATAGATATTTTTGAGACCGTATACACGTACAAAAATAAAACAATTGAAGAATTGTAATTCCAAAGACATTACCAATATTCTTCGAAAAATTATTTTTTCAAATGAAAGGATATACGAAGCAAAAACAACGATCTATTTTAGGATGACAGTTACTTAAAAGTGATTTTATTCGAATAATTGATAAAGAGCTGTTTCTGTTTAAGTACACACAGAAAATTTTGAGAATTTGAATCGTGTGATTTTTATTGAAGATTGAACGAGACTAAAAGAGTCCCATACACGATTCGAATCATAAACGATCTGGAATATGTATCGAACATTTATTTTGTTAATAATTGCATCTTAATTAAGAAATCCCTGTCGTGCCTTGGTTGAATCGAGGTGGAAGGCTGGCCAATACCGAAATTGCGCGTCGTCGATTCTGATTTATCAAGAAGCACCAACCTGGTATGCAGGATCCTGAGACACCAGACACGTTCCGTCGGCTATACGGTCTAAATAATCAGGATCTTTCCAGCCGAGTTGGGGTGCCAACGAGATTCCTAAGGACACCAGCCAGACGGTGACGATCAGGATACCGATCCTCCTCGGATTCCTCGCCTGGAAGTAAAGAAATTCCTTCAGCGGCTGTCGCACTCGAGAATCCCTCGATTTCAGCCCCATCGGGGCCACTATTTTTCTGCGCCAGATATTTTTATATCCCCGTGTTCGAGACGGTATTCAGGCCAAGGTCTGGACGCTTGCATATCGAGGACGTTTAGTTATTGGCAGTGTCTTTTCTTTTTTGTAAATAAAAAGGTACTCGTAATTTCTCTTCAACTTTTAGGGGCTGCCATATTTTCTCTGGGTCAAGAAATAGATTTTTCGTTAGGATATGCTTGAGGTACTAAAAACCGAAGTTATAAATTATATTATATTAACACATTCGGGACCGGCAGATATTTTACGCAATACTGACGAAAATAATAAAATTCTGAAGCTGGACATCGCAAATATGTATCGTTAGGGTTAGAGTTTGAAATATCAATGTTGTAAATATATAGTGTATAAAACAAAAAGATTTTCATAATATTTTCGTAACCAGGAATAGAATTTAAAGCAACGTGAATCACGTCAGCGGTTGCGAATGTATTAAAATACAATTTATCATAAATATTAGAATTTTTACTTCAAGAATGTTTCCCTAAAGAGAACCTAAAGACCTAAGGACAAATTATTGGTTATACATATACGTTTCAAGACGAACGGAAGTTATGTTTTCTTTACTCAACAATTTGTTTGTTATTAAATTAAATTAAAGCAAGTAATCGACGCGAATTTTCTCAATAATGTAATTAATACGAAGCTCTGGTTACGAGGTTGACGCAAATAACCCATCTGTCAAAGTTTCCGTTGGACTATGTCGAATGGGTGTATCGATACTCCAAGACCAAGAGGATTTCAACCGAAGACTGAACGGTTCAAGTAAGTTCTCGAATGATCGAGCGCGATTTAGGCAATTGCGATATGCGCCCTGTTCCGTTGCCAGAACTATTTCAATATAACTCACCGTTTCGCTCAGGATAGCTAGCTCCTCGAACTACAAGGATATCATCGTAATCCCGAGTCTCAAATCCCAGAGCAGGGAACTATCTCGAATATGCGGGTACCGGTACCAGAATATCATAGGATTTAGATTCGATTAACTGTCGGCTGTCATTGATACGATACCAGCTTGATTGCTCGATACGAAGCAGTGCACGGAATTTCGATACATTCATCCGATACCACACTTAAATAATCAAAATCTGTTTCGACGCGCCTCGAGGGGCTGCATACAGGATTGGGTACAATTTAGAGAAAAATATTTTAAATACTACTCCAACACTTTATCTGCAAGAAAGGTTATTTATAGGATTCTAATAATTTCGTTCTTGATTGCTTACTTACAATACACGAATCGAGAAAATAAATAAGGCGTTAATAAAAGAAATAATATTTTAATTGTGGAAACAAATAATTCACGTCAAATTCTAATTCACTTCAAATTCTATTCTTGGTTGTCCATTATCCAGCTTATAAGCAAGTATACGAATTATGAATATCTTTTTATTTTATAAGCTACACGTTTACAACATTGATATTCCAAAACATATTTTGTAATTTTTATCTTCTTTCTAACGATACATATTTGCGATGTCCAGCTTCAGAATTTTATCTTATAACAGTATGTACGAGCTAATATTAGCCACTATTAATATATTTTAATGTAGAAAGTTCTCTTCTAAAGTGCAGACTCAACTTGGGAAAACAGGCAAGGGTTTTGATATACTGTAGAGTAATATATATAGCAATCTAGAAAATCCTTATTTAAATTGTACAATGCTTCTAAGTAGGCCAGTTATTAAAGTGTTGAATGCAGTTAAAATAACGCATAGTTCAATAAAAATAATATTTTATATTTCCTTTCTATAAAATTGCTAAAAAGAACGAGCTTATACTTTTCACAAAAACACTTTCACAACCCTTCTGTTTTTTTTCAGGCCTCCTGGTAGATGCAACCTCTCGAGGGGGATTATACATTCAGGAGGATAAATAAAAATCCATTTTTCCCCTTTGTTTTAACATGATTGATCTTTCGCCAATATCCTGTAAAAGTTTGAAGGCAATATTTGCGAAATTGACGAAGATACAAAGCCTTAACCGAAGCATGGCAGGTGATCTATCCGTTCGACAGATTCTCATACACATATTGGCATGATGCACAAGCACGTGCCGCTTTACATTGAACAGAATTTTGTTCCAAAGAGAATAACTCCTTAGTCATGTATTACGTGGTATCCGATAGCGCTCTTTATACTTTTCAATATTACTTTAGTTTTTTCCTGACAGATTCATCATTTTTCTTCCAGATACCCAAATACTGAAAATGATCGCCACGATTTTCAAAGAAAAGTTAGTCAGTTAACAAACGGTAGCAAAAATTGGACAAATGATCTTATTTATTAAGAAATCGAAGCCAACTCAATTTTTTTTTTTTTAAATTAAACTACTACGTTCTCTTCAAACCAATATTAAGATTCTCGGATTAAAAACCGACCAGCCTAAAAATGAATCACGAATATTGCCTGGATCGTCCATATACTCGTCGCACCGTGCCACGCTCCGATGTTTCAAAGACTCGCGAGTTCCTCGTATTGCGACAAAACTCTCCCCTCTAGCTACGCGGAAAGAAAGGAGGCTCCATTACAGGAGTTCATTCCAGAGCACTTTTCCGCGCAATTCAACGGGATCTCGAAGAAAAAGGAACCGAACAACGTCGCTCACGGTCGTGCACGCAACGGTCCAACTAATTGCATCCTCCACTTTAACGATCCCCCGTACCACGGTGGCACAAAGGGAGCAGGACACCGAGAACCCGATTATCGAATCACATCCTGGGATCGATATACGAGCGTATCAGCGCGGTCTGATCTCCTTCGCGATACTGTCGTCCCTACGGGTCCCTAGCACGCGATTGTGACGCAAGTTCCGTCATTCGTTCGGGGTTCCGGTGCACGGTTCGCTGATCGCAGTCGACCGCGACGGGTGTTAATTAACCTGTATATAATTGAGATCGGTGACTGCCCAATATCTGTCGACCGCGATAGCCACCAGATGCAATATCGAGGCGGTGCAGCAGAGAACGTCGCTGCTGGTCCACATGTCGCAAAGCTCTGGTCCGAGCGACCAGCTGGAGTTTATCTGTAATAAACAGAATTATCTGTTAGGAGGGTGTGTGCGTGGCGTCGTTCGTGCCTCGTCGGGATGGATCGATGCGCCACGAGGATCCTGAGGGTGTCTTTAACATCGACACCCTCTCCAGGGTGATCCTCGAGGCATCGAGCCTTGGGACCCGTGTACGCGAGCGTTCGAACGTCTGGGGATCATCTCGAGGACAGTTTCATCGAACGGTCAGTTATTGGCCTAGTTTTCGTGGCTCTGTATATTAAGAGAAAAAAAGAAAACATAGCGATGGAGATGGTTTGGAAAGTGTGGGGAAAAAAGGAAAACAGTATTTGATAGTCGTCGAACAAGTTATTTAAGTTATTAACCCTTTCAGATCTGGCGTCCACAATTAAGGACACAAAATACTCGTACGTTACCGACGATTTTTTTACAGGACAACGTATACGTCTTAATTATATTATGTCTCTGATAATAATATTGATGCCGGTTGACATTACCATCAACCTGAAATATCAAACTAATCCCTTGAAAATTGTTTGCAGAAAAAAACTTCCATCCCATAGAAGGTTAACATAATTTTAATATAATTAAAATTCATTCGAAATCATCGATTCATTTCTACACGAAGAATTATTTTCGACCATTCCATGAACAAGAAGTGCTTCGTACGATTTCAATCAATCTGTTGGGCAAAGATTACATTCAATTAACTTTCGTCATCAATCTTGGCAAACCTGCCAGATCGTGGGTCATCTGTTGAGATTGATTGCATAATCACTACCGATCGCAACGTGACTTAGACTGTTGTAACTTATATCCCTTCAACTGATTATTTGATTAAGAAACAATAAAAGTTTCTATTGCGTCTATCAGGTTCTGATAAATCATCTCATATGCTCGTGTCCACAGATTGTGTTTATGTTTGATAAAAAAGTTAGAAAAATTGCATAGCGACTAGCGAGGAAAACTGTGCATTTATCGTAAATGAAACGGTGGGGAAATGTATGAGAAGGTGCACAAATGCAAACATGTATTAAATACCAGCGATAATATACATATTATACCGTTCAAAAAATTAAATATACTTTCAATTCTCTTTGCGTGTCTAAGAAATCATTAATCAGCATAAATATCCACAGTTCAATGATTACATTTTTTTTTATAATGTTTCAAGGTATGCTTCACACATTAATTTCAATACCAGAACAATAAATGGCCCGAACTCGCGCGGGGACCTAATAAGCAACGACCTATCAGCAATCCACACATTCGCGCTACTTCATAGTCGATAAACGGTTCCGCTGTCCACCGTCGCACCGTCGGGAGTCTCCACAAAGCGAGTGTGCGACGAGTGAATTTAATTCCACTGTTTCGACGAAACTTTCCCGATAATGTTTACGAGTTGTGCACGAGCAAGATTATTCTCCCGATTGTAATGAACGAAACGTCAGGTTTAGCGACAATGCGCGTCTCCTCGAGGTTGAAACAGGAAATGAAAGGTCCGCCGAGGATTTCAGCCGAGCGTATTCAACGCCGCTCGCAGGCTTACGAGTTGCACGTCCCGACATCCTTTCTCGTCCTACGAACGTGGAATTGATTTTCAACTTTCGCTACCGCCGGGTTAAACTCCATCTAACGCTCCCCCTCAACTTGTTAACCGTTTAACGGACACTTTTCCGACCCGTGTTCGCCGACTTTTGGGCATTCATCGAAACAAAAGCGGAGCTCTCGAAATGAATTTACTCGAGGCAGCGCTGAAAGCCCTCGTCCAGCATCGAAGCCAAAGTCTAATTACAGCTGGTCCCTATGGCGGAAAATACAATAATGGAAGCATAATAACGGGGTAGTCTCACGGCAAAATTGTAATATCTGTTTCCGCGACAGTAACCGTAGCAATAACAGCCGGAATAACGAACGCTACGGTAGCAGCCGAGTCGACAGTGGAAATACCAGTAATATCGTGGAACAAAGTAGTACTTCTCGCTATACTGTCTAGAAGCATCAAAGACAAATCCAGAGTGTCTAAACCCTAAAAATAAATTCCTACTCATCGTTATTCGTCCCTAGTCACCCACGCACCGATAAGTGTCCGAAGGCCGAACGCGTCCTGGTGGAAAATCGCTTCGGCTTTCCACGAAGGGAACGCACCAAGACTTCCCCCTCGTAATTGGCCTAGTTACCAGACGACGATCGCTCATTTCTACGACGCACGTCTCGTGTAACTTCGATCGTAACATGTGGTAGAAGCTGCTCGGCCCTGGCCGAAGACAAGGATATCGGAGTACGATGGCTCAAAGGTACGAGTTTTGTCGACGTGGGGTAGCGAAGGACGGGGAGGAAGTGCGAGGGTTACAGGGATATTCGGCGAGGGAGCTAAAAAGCATCTCGTTTTATGAACGGTGCCTTGTTCGCCTCGGGAAGAAACGGGGAGGCTTCCCTTCTCGTCGAGACGCGATCTTCGGCGAGTGATCTTCTTTTTCGTCGAGGAAACATCTGTACACGGTACTCGCTAATAAGGAACGAGTAGGACATCGATCTTTTCAAAAGATTTGCTGTTAGGGAATTTAGGAATTGGAAGTTTATGGCAGAAGCAACTTGTCGTTCCTTTTGCTAGCCAGAAGAGAAGGAAAGAATTCTTCTTCTCGGCTACGTTTATTTTGCACATTATCTTTCGTCGTTTAACCCTGACATAAACTCACAAAATAATTATTTCAATTCAAGCTCTTTCCAGGAAATTACTTCAACCGATAAATGTTAGCCACTACGTGCTCTGAATTTCCTTTTTCCTTCACAAACGGTAAACGTCAACGTTTTCACCTGGAAAATATTTTTGAATCGCCAAACAGCTGGAAAGGTCGCTGACAATTTTACGAACGTTACGTTTGCACGGGCCTCATTAATTTAAAGCGCGCGTTTCCCGCCCGGAAACGCACCTGACCGAGAGTTTTCTTATCCGCATCCGTTCGGATGTTCCCACCTGGCTAATTAAAGATGCCCGCCCGGTTAATTAGAAATGTCGAGCCGGTGGACGTAGACGAAGGGTTTCGGTAAACGCGACGAATTTATCCGCCCGCGAAAATTTATGGCGAGCCACCGGGCGAGAACTAGGAGGTCCAAGGGAGGACGGGCGACGCAGTCGCGATAAATAATTCATATGCAATAAATAATAAAAGTGGCGAGTGCGTTCGTTCAGGCGAAGTATTGGCGTGTAGGGAGCGCGCAGATTCTAAATTCGAAGTTGCTCGGGTACAAATTTTAAATCACGAGAGAGACGGGGTGGCCCGTATATTCGGTATGGCAGATTTAAAAGGTTGTTCCATATTTCGAGCGTCATTTCCTAAACAAAGTTCCTTCTGCTTGTGCCAAAGTTGCGCGAGATAGTTTCCTTGGGATTTACGAAGCCGCCCTTTTTCACAGTCTGCATTTTTGGTTTCATTTACGCTACGCAGCCCTTTACGAGATTATTAAGAATACAGTAGTATAGTGGAATAATACAGTTAGGAATACAGTAGGATAGTGGAATTTCCGGATAATAGAACAATTATTTTATTTCGTATTAAATATCATTTATTCAAATAGAAATGAACAAAATTGAGTTTCTTCCAACAACTGAGGGTCCTATTACTTTTTAACCGTTAAGTCGCACATTTTGTATTGCAAACAGCTGCGTAGAATTCCCGTTGTGTTTTTTAATATCTGTAATCGTAAATTTCCCAATACCACATATTCTCGCTAATTTTGTTGCAATTACACCACTTTCAAGATCTTTAATTATTTTAATGGAGGTACGGATACAGAAGTCTCTATAATAATATGCGCATTAGTGCGTGTACCAATCTTTAAATTTTGATACAGATTCAATTACTTTGTTCTAATCAAGCAGTTAGATTTCTGTAGCCGATTCTCAATTTTGTTAGAGTCGTTGGTGTCGCTCCACGACATTAACCATTTGCTTTCTACGCGCAGAAGTTTCATACTCGAATAAATCGGGACGCTTGCGATCAAAGGAAACGCATACGTGTAGAGGGAACGTACGCGATACAGGGAACTTGTAAACTTTGCCAATCAGCCGGTGCAAATTTGCTACAAAGGAGAGAAGAAGTGCGGAACAAAGCGTCAATGGGAACGTTCCCTTTGGCCCCTGAGAAAAGAAATTCAATTCCCGAGGCGAGGATCTTTCCTGGAGATCCATTACACGAGGGACCAAGGTGATCGGGAACTGTGAATGTAATCGCAACACCGTAGTCATGCATCGGTGTGTTGGAAACAAGCTATGATTACACGTCCGAATACACGGTATCGAGAGAAAGAGAGAGAGAGAGAGAGTTGGAAAGCATTTGTTCAGCGCGCAATAGAATCTCCGGCTCGGCTGCCTCAGCGGGATCGGCCTCGTAAATCATCTGTTCGCGTCAGCGAGTAACGTATGTACTCCCTAGTAAGGAGATTAGGATCGATATCGGTATCGAAGTTCCAGCGGACCGATCGCGTTGCGAAACATTGGGATATTCTCGAATCCATTAAAAAATTGATCTATTGATTAATCTTCCGTATTAGTTAACCCTTTTGAACTCAAGTCTTCGATTTTTCCTCTAAACTTTGTCACTTTAGTGACCCCTCAAGATTATTTCAAAATATATAAAAAAAATTTCCTAATTCACGTTGTAGCTAGAAGTGTCTTTTATGTATGTGTAAAATTTGAACTCGATCTGAAATGCGAGTTTTGATACATCTTTAAATTTCGATGACATAATAATAAAACAATAAGAATATTAACAAAACAAAATCTATTTTTCAACCCTGGAATAAAAGAGCATCCTCTTACGTCACCCCTGACGTCATATTTCCTGCATTCGATAAAACAAATTACCTGGACGCAGTTTTATCCAAAAAAATGCTTGGACTATACACTTTTGTAACCCCTGTCACAGACGAATACCGAATTTTAAAATTGATTCGGATTGTGGGGGATGTTTGTTCAATTACTTGATGGATTTATCGAGTCGAAAATATCGGGCTAGGCGCAAAACGTTGTCAATTACATGAAAAATTGCTTCGGGCATTGGAACGGAGTCAGCGGTTTGTTTGTTCGGTTCTTTAAATCGATCAACCGCGCAGTAATTCGGAGTGCTAGGCTCCCGATTGAAAGTTCCGACGAAATTAATGCCTCGATGGCGGAGCAACAAGTGCTAAACTGTCATAACGTTCGGCGCGAAATTGAAGCACTCGAAACAGCCGCGGATAGATCGTCGACTCGCGGGCAACGCCAAACCATCGAAATTCTCTGGACACGATCCACAATCGAGTAAATACCTTTTCGGCAACTTCATGTCGCGCGTCGGTTCGAGTAATTCAGAGGATATCGCCCGTTGAAGCATTGTCAATTGAACTGATCGTTAGCGTAAATCGACCTCGACAGCGTAACATTCTATAACGATTATGAGCTTAAGAATTATGAGCTTAGGATTGAAAAATTGTAATCGGACAAACGGAGGCTTCGTTACGATTCAGATACCGGGGTTGGCAATATTTTAGTGGCATAGTCTACCTTGGAACATGGAAGTTTACATAGAGCCACGAGGAGGGTTGCTATCTTTTTGTTAGGGATGAATATTGAGGGTAAAAGGATATTCTACATTTTTCAAATTTTTCTGCTGGACAATCATTTCCTGTAGGCTCTTCAAGATGTGCTACCTTATTAATTCGATCGTATGGTTTATTGTCATTGTTATAAGTAGTTTAGATATATAGATTAAGAATATTGTGTTGGCTGAAGAGCCCATGTCGATTTTTGGTAGATGGTACAGGTCTGCATATATCGAAATGATCAAAAACAAATAACATGCATGGCATCCCTTAAAAGGTGTTAAAGTTGTGGGATGAAATGTAATCCAATAAATATATTTCAATATGAAATGCTCCTTTTTTCTGAAATTACCCACGAACTTTCTGGACAACACAGCAATATATTATTTTGTATAATACACATTTGAATATCCTATCAATATGTTATTCTACACAATATATTTTTAAAATATTATAACAGTATATTATTTTGTATTATACATAATTTAATATAACATCAGTACATTACTTTATGATACATTATCTTATCATGTGATCCTCGATTGGGAAAGCAAATAGAGGCCATCAGCTTTAGACTAGACTCATACTTAGGAAAACCTATAAGTGTCTAAAATGCAACGCCCCTTCAAGCACATTTGTTAACAACAATTTATTAGTTCCTCTGAAATTTTCAATTCTACTTCATTTTCAATATCGTCTAAAGTTTGAAGACCCCCGATAAACACACAAGCCTAATTGTCGTTGCAACATCCCCTTAATTCATGCACACCTGAACCGACCCTGTGCAGTTAGTTGACATCGCGTTATATGTTAGCAATGGACTCGTTCTAAAGAAGGTCTTAAGTGTTACGTCACACGGCTCCAGTTAACTCAATTTCCACTTACATTCGGCCCTCGGTTATCTCGGATAAACGGAATCAGGCCAGTGCTCGTTGAATCGAGAGCCTCCGGTTAAACGAGACGACCGGCGTCGGTATATAACTTTAAGTTACCGAGGGAACCGACCGTGCTGGAAAATTAATGACACTTCACAAAGGATACAATTCATGTGAGAACATTTTTCCTCGCGTAGCCCGCGAGAACAACCCTAGAGTGTCTTTTTCTTCGTCGACGAGGAAAAAAAAAATTCAATTGCGCGGTCTTGGCGAAACGGAGCTCCTTTGTCAGTCGGATCCACTTTGGATTTTTTAATAACTACCCTCTCTCAGCCAGGTGTCCTGAAAAGTCACGGTCAAAGGTCTCGCCGTCCATGGCGCATAATTACCCTGATCCACCCTACCCGGACAGGTCACTCTTTGGGAATTTTTAACGTGGAAACTACGTAATGTAAAAGATTCAGATATATATTCAGCCCGTCGCCATCGAATTAGGATCACGTATTTAGAATATTTCTCTGTATATTGCAACAAATTTCAAATAGATAAAATGGAATCTGTGGAATCACAGAGGTGCTCGTTGCAGAGTTTGCTATTTCTCGAAAACGAACCATCAAACGAAAAAATGTTATTCTTTCTTTTCCGACTTATTTTTATATGTAGTATCATCCTCTGCTCGGTTGTACCGCCCGTCCGGCCACACCCCGTATAATTGCCTCATGAATCTCTGAATGAAACGAACAAATTCTCACTTTTTGATTTCAAATCAGCCGATACTGTGTCGCAGGAGGGGCTTTGGGAGCTCCGGTGAATCGTGCCAATGCCACGCCTTTCACCGATACTTTTCGATACAAACGCAAGGTATACTCCTGATGTCTGGACACTTATATATTAAAATTCGAACGTTCCACGTCGCACAGTTTAGACGTTAAAAATTCTCAAAGATCGGTCCGCCTCCTTGGTGGGGTCAAGGGGTGGTTACACACCTTAATCAGCGCGAATGGGAATTATTAATCGGACAATTTACGCGAAATGGAAATTCTCGGCGTCGAGAAAAGAAAATCGTAGAAAGTCTGCGTGCTAATTAACACGACAGCCCGCGTTGCACTCTTGCGAGGAAATTCGTCGTGGAACGAGAACGAGGTCGGACAGGAGAATCCTCCTGGAAAGGGTGAAAGGTGCATGGAAAGAGAGTGATGCTGATAAGAGGGGAGATCTGGAGGATGGGGATGTAGGAAGGGACTGACGCATGCCTGCTTAAAAGTCCATTCATGATATTGGAATCCACCTTCAAAAGCGAATCGACTTTTGTCTTTACTGCCTCTCTTCTCTCATCCCTCCCGGCGTGGCCTTTCCGCCATTTCGAATTGGTAGCTGAAATCTATTCGAGAGAAATTCGCTAAGCTCGAGGGTGATTTTTGTCGTGTTTAATCTGTGGCGTCACTTGAGACCCCAGATACAAAAGTTTTTATACGAAATAAGTATTGACTTTAAGCAAACCCCTTTGGATGCGCCTTCCTGTCACTCTTCCTGATAAAAAATATCGTCTTAAATTAATTGCGGATAATTTTTCGTTTCTGTTAAAGTATTAGACGCAGAAATTAATTCCGTGTGCTACTAACATAAACTTATTATTTATTTATAAAGGCGAATCATACAACTCTTAATCCTCCAACATTCCAGAAGAACACATATATAATAGTTTTTCTTTATAAATAAATTGTAAATTCACTTAAGAAATGCACAGAATTAATTTCTATATCTTATAAGTTAGCACGAGACCGAGGAAAGATTAAAATTTCTTTGATTTCTCTTCGTAAATAAATAGTGAATTTACTTTTGAAAGACGTAGAATTAATTTCTCCACCTAATAGAATATCTTTATTCCTCATAAATGGATAAGCAAGAACCGAGAATTATCGATGCTTATGCTACAGCGTTTTCCTTTTTATACGAGCACCCTTACGGTACCGATAGCACGCTTCGTCGTATTTTTTTATCGTTGTTGTTCGTTCCTCGAGGACGTTCAAAGTAATTGTAATACGCCGATGGAGCGTTTCCTTGTTCGAACGATATCGTCTCGAGCGGCGTTTGAACGTTCGCTGGGGCTGTAAAAAAGTGATCCAGAAAAACGTGATGCACTGGAGGAATTGTATAGGAGTATATTTCGTGGCCGAGATCAGCAGAAGTGGGGCGAGTGAACAATAACGAACGGTACACAAGCGTCTCGAGATAGGATGGCTACGGAAAGAAACTGCAGCTTTTTACCTCGCGCGGCGGGGGACTCTTTCGGGTGAAGGAAGCCGGAAGTACCAAAACGCGTCCCCATTTAGGACACATTGAACAAAACCCTGAACGCTCTCTTTGAGAGAACGAAATCGTTGCACAATCCAATGGGAGGGGACGAGTAAAACAGTTTTCCAGAAAACGGTAACTTTTCATTTTCACGCGGTCCGCCGTTTATCTTTAGGCAGACACACTTAACCTCTTGGCTCTTAAGTGCTTTTAAAAGCGACAGAAAGATATAAAATGCATGTCTCTGCAAGCACGTTCGCCGTACGCACGTAGAAAAACTAGTAACACTAAATGTGACAATTTGTATGCGAGTACAATTAGTTCAGATTAAGTTGAGGAATATTAACGCATTCAACGTAATTTGTGAAAAATATTTTCTAATTCTGAATATTTACATAATTGGTGCAAACCTGGATCGTATAGAAAAATAACTTGTGGAATTTAAGTACGTAAGTTTTATTATTTTTCGAGTTACTTTATTTAACACTAAACCTACCACGAACGATAAAATGAGATTGTATGTACAGTTCTTATAATAGAATGTATAAATTATATACGAGTGTTTCATGCATTGTACAATTTAGCACTGCGTGAAACACTTTTCCATTCAATTGAAAAACGTGTCTTCAAAACTAGTCATCTGTACCATCAGGATAGAAATAGTTACAAATGAAACATTGGTAGGTTTAATGTTAAGGGCGCACCGATTGCAAGGGAATCAGTGACCGCAACCAATCAAAGTTTGAAAACTGTTTTACGACGCTGTTATCTCAGGAATTATTTAAAATATTTATTATTCTACATAAATCGAAATTTTAGTTATTCGGAAACAATGCTGTGGGAAATACACAACTCCTTTCAAATAGTTACTTCTTACTTTTACTCGAAATAAAAGTTGTTCGAGTCGCTTCGTTTCCATAGAGGACGTAAAAGTAACAGGAAGTGAAGTGATGGAACGCGTGCAATATTTTCTGGGACACTTTGGCAGTAGACAGAGGCTTAATTAAGCAAGGATTCGGCTTAACCTCAAAGGAATGGGAATAAACGGTTCATTAATATTTAAAAGAAAGAAGTGTTCCCTGGAGTTTCATTTAACCTTTGACTTGCACTTCTGGATTCCCATCGCAGTCCTCGTCTGTGTTCGGAACACGTTCGGATCGAAACTGTAGACTCGAACATTTTCCTTAAAAACTGGCACCAACTTTCTGGACAACCCAATATAAAACGTACGAGCTCTTTCACCTTTAGACCGATACACAAATAGGGGCGAGAATTCGTGGAAATTGGTAGGAGGTTAGCTGTGGTGGCCATCTCCTATCGTATCGGCCAGGGGTTAAAGAGCTCTACTACGTATTTCGTACGATCGAAGTTTCGAATGTGGAACTCGCCGGTCGAGTGAATCGGTTTATTAACGAATGGCATCGAACTGTATACAACGCGGCTCGCTGCTATTTGCTGTTGGCAAACAAATACGAGCAACACGAACAGAGCGGCAAATTGAAAAGCGAGCCAAAGTTCGCGGAGCTACGATTTTATGTAACTCTCTGAGGTTTGTATTGTCTGAGGTTTGTCTTGTGTGGTGACCTCCTTAGCGAAGAACAATCGTTAAACGACCAATAAGAATTAACGAACGGGATCGTTGTTTGCTGCGAGTTTCTCTGTCCTTGATTGGTTCTTATGTACAGTACGAGTTGGAGATCGGTCGACACGATATTCGAGCTCGTTCTGAGAGTTTGGCAAGAAAATGTCTCGAACTAGAGCAGAATTATCTCAAGTGCTACTCGATGGATTTATAAAACCAGTCCACCCTTCATCCATTCGAGTGATTTCAAAAATTCTAAATTTTTGAATAGCCCAAGCTCCTTTTTATAATTCAATTAAAATAACGATTAGTTTTGAGATCAAACTGTTGTTCACATTTTTTTCTCGTCGCTCGAAATTCGTATATTCCGATAAAAATAGTCCGGTCGCCTCGAGAGCGTTCCATAGTTTGCGAAGGATAAGTTTTCTATTCTTCGAAAGCCTTCGACAAATACTTCGTGGCTCGATGGGTCCTCAAACTCAGTCGGAAGATTCTTTCAGAAAGTGATATCTTCTTTCACCTATTCCCCCTTTACAATGGATGCTTCCACGCCATGATTCGATACCAACGGCGATGCCGAAGCGTCTCAAGTCGCATCTCGACGATGTTTGTCTCGTTTCATATGTACGAAGCGAGACAACTAAAGCGTCACGAGCTCCTATCCTCAAAACCGGTGTAATTTGTTTCAATTTAATGGAACGGAATTATTTTAAAAGCCTGTTGAAAGTCGAGTCAGATAAACTGTTTTGGAAATTGTAATAATATATTTTAGATTTTTAGCAACGTTATCACAGACCAAACAAGTACATTTACCAATATTGCGATCTTGGGAGTTGGATAACAGTTAGAGGCAACTACTTTGAAGATTTTACGACGATAGGATCAACGGAGGTTTAACTACATCCTTCGTAGGTTTTACGTCAGCTCGTCAAGATGACGTAAGGTTTCTCTTAAAATCCTCGTAAATACCACTATAATCCTAGATGCATTTGTTTCGCTTGTCCCCCACTTTACGAGACACAAATTGATGCTACATGTGCTCGACTTCCTATTATGACGACGAACGGAAGCGAATTCCCACAAAATCGAGTCCAAAAGCATCATAAAGAACAAATAAACGATTACTCGGGAAACAGAAATCATAGGGAAGGAGGTACACGATAATATTCTCGGAATATTCATTCATTTGGTGCCTGTTCAGAATAATTATTCGATTATTTCCAATTAATATTTTCGATATAATAATATGTAGTTTCAATGTTAATTGAAAATAGTAATTTCGACCATGACATTTTGAGAATCGACTTTCAAGGAACTCCATTCGAGTACAAACACGTAGATACATTCTGTGAACATTCAAAAATGGAAAGCATTACCTACATAAATTAGCACGAATAGATACAGTGACATTCTCAGGATAATCGTTCATCTAGTGGGTTCGCAATCTAACAATTTTAATTGAAAATAGTAATTTTGTCTACGATATTGCGAGAATTCCTTGCGTGGCATGAAACAGTACGGACATTTCGGCACTGTTGAACGAGACGCATTTCAGGATTCGGAATAGCGTTTGAAAAGGGACCTTCGATTCTGTATTATTAATGCTGACGCGTTCGACTATAAATGGAATCGTCGTCGGTGAAAAAGTGGACACGTGACTTATCGTCTCACACGTTCCCTATCCTCTTCGCGCGGAGTAAGCACGAGGTGTACCCTGAATACCGTGTGTTGGTCTTATGAATAGTCCACGGATCCCGATTTATTTTCCCCGCCACGAACAACCCAAGTGGGTGGCAGGAGAGAAAGAGAGAGAGAGAGATACGGCTGCTGGCTTTTCCCACTTATTTTTCAACCAGCGATGCTTTATCTACCCCGACTGACATTTCTATTTGCGATGCATCTTTTGCCAGGTCGGACAGGGTTATCGAAGGGTTCTTTCGACTGCCTGACACCCTTCTACTTGGTCGCGTGCACCGTCGCGTTTCTCGTACGTGTGCCGTCGAAAATGCTTGACCGTTTCTCACGTCTTGCAGGAAAATTGCACGGTACGACGAGCACTCGTTAAACTATTTGTCCGGATGAAACAAATCGAACGCCCGTACGAAAGTCCGACGACTCAGATATCGGCCATGCACGCCTCGCGAATTTCGAAATTTATTTTTGTTTTTTTTTTTATCGCTTCGTCGCGTCTCACCGGCGAGATGATTTTATAACGAATTTTCCTGTCCGCTGTTCGTGGTAATACAGTTCGTGAAATGTATTTTTGGAAAGGAATTCTTTCGTTTTGAAATTTAGAACCGCAAGTTTACAGAGCGAGGCATCCGAGAGTAGTAGAACTTCTGAATTGTGTGTTATACGAAATGTTGTTCTGTGGGGGAATAATTCAGTTTCCGGAGGGAAATATTTTACACTAATGGCTTTCGGGGATGTTCGCCTTCGACCTTTTTAATGTATAGACTTGAATCCCATACTTTGGGTACAAGGACGTCAAATAAATAAATAAGTCATTGTGTAAGTTTTAAAAATGCTTTGGAATAGAAAGATGTGTACAATTATAGTAAAATCTATATCCATATAAATAATATTAATGAAATGTACGATCTGAAAAGACCACTCCTACGATTTCGACAAAAGAAATCTAATATTTAAATTCTTCTATAAAGCTACCATACTTCCAATCGATTTATCTCCCACAATAGAATGAACGTCGGGGGAAAACCGTGCAAGTTAAAAAGACGAAAAAACCTCTCCCAGGAAAGGCCATCTTGCCTCTGTGGCAAATTCAAAAGTGTCTTTTCAGTGTTGGAATTGATATCAGGGAAAAATCGCAACTCGTGGGAGTCTCGTCTCGGCTCGAAGACTCTCGGGAACGGCTTTCAAATTTACAAGTGTCTTCACGATCGTCTGCACCGCTGACGCAGAAAATCTTGGCCCTCGATCGATGCATCGAGTCTTGTGCACATCGCCCACGCGTCTGTGAAATTTTTTCCGTCCGCGAAAATCCGATTCGCACGCGACGCGAATTCAGCGGAGGCGTTCGTTCATCTTTCCGCTCGAGTCTCGCGGAAAAATCGTGTTTTTTAACGCCTTCAGAGGCGAATTTTAAACGGATTTCGTTGTTCTAATCGAATACACACTAACTAAAGCAATTTTGATCCTCAAATCGATTTTAACATACAAATATTGTAGCATCGTTCCTCCTCCCCGATATATAATGAAAAATTTATTTGGAACATCGAATCGATCGCTCAATTTAGACAAATCCTTTCGATACACACAGAGGTTGCGAATATTTATAGGGCCGTCTGTATGTTTCGATATCCCTGACGTTAGATTTCTAGCACGAAACAATGTAGGTACATATCCCTGATTTGTGACGTGACAAAGCGTTTCTCGTTTTTCATCTGTTACATTTTCCTGTTTGCTTTGAAATGGATCCACATCGAAGCGTAGATTCGAATGAAACTTGCTCAGATCGACTCATCGCGTACTCCGTGTTTTTCGAGGGCAACCGTGAACGGGATGTTGGAACGAACAAATTAATCATCGAATATCGAGTCGTTGCCTGGAAGTGTGGTTTATCTCTATCGAAGGAAACGTGATTCGACGAACGGTTGGACCTCGAATGCCGAATTCCAAGACTCCCAGTCAGAGTGTGTGCTCAACGTGATCTCTCCATAGCCAGCCAGCCTGGCCGGAAGTATCAGATTATTGATCCGCAGCTCTTACGCGGCATTATAAGCCAGAAATGTGCTTTACAGGCATCGGGCGGCTGAATGGTCGAGCAAGGGCCGAGGGTGAAATCTGAAAGGGCACGCGAGAGCTGCGATCTAATAAAGCTTAAGCAGTGCCCGCTCTCTGTTTATCGAACGTTTGATACTTCGTACTATAACGTCGACACACGAAATGGGACCATAAACCTTTATAGCAACGCGGGAAACTGATTTCTTTGTCGAATGGCTGACGGTTCAATCTCTCACGGGAACATCTACTACGTAGTTGGACTGGAAATAATTTAAGACGTTTGTTATGAAAACAGTCTTGAAAAAAAGTGTTAAAAAAGAAACTGTTTGAAACATAAGTTGATTGCTTTAAAACTGTTTACATTGAAATTTGTAGGTGACTGAAAACTAATCAATCTAGATTTCAAACAGTTTCTCATTAAATAATTTCCTTACTCTGAATTATTTTTGTTCTCGTTCTAACGTAATTTCCTAATTTCCTAAAAAAATCCTAATTGTGTAGTTTTCGAGGAAAACTGGTCTTTTTTCACGTGCACGAATAAGGACAATAGCCCTAAACGATAGCGCGGGTAATGTCTGCTTTATCTAAATTTTGTGTCTTCAATTGTGGTCCCCAGATCTGAAAGGGGTTTTCATAACAAATGTTTCATATCATTCCCATTTGTTTTCTTTCTTTTATTTTATAAAAAGTTAACAAGTTACAGAAAATATTCCTCCATTTTATTCGATCTAGTAGCGAAGAAGATTGCGCACTGCCATCTTCGGCGACTGAAACGGTGCATCAGTCACGTATTCGAAAATTTACTGGATTCCCCTCCGCCCTGTAATGACGCCGCAGCGCGATAGTCACGATCAGAAGCAACATCTACCGAGTAGGAAGCTGCGCTGCAATTTACAGATAATCTTCGACCCCTCGACTACAGCGTTCCAATGGAATTTTTAAAATTACGATTGCTACGGTTCATAATCTCGTGACTAGGTCGATGAAACCTATAAACCTTGCCATTTCTTTGTGATTTCAAAATTAAACCTAATTGTTAGTCCCGCACTAATAATTATTTTAAGAAATATCGTAGCATAGTTAAAAATGGCGGGACGTTATTCAAATGCACAGTATCGGATATTCTAATTGCCACGAACATGCTATTATGTCGAATTATATTTCTTTTTTTTTCATGTTGGAACTTTTGTAAGGAACAAAAGGTATTCACGAGCTTCCGTTTCAATTTACGAGATGGAAATTAAAATTAAAACTAATTGCGGGAGAATGACGGCCACATGCCTTGAAAAATGTAATGAAAAATGTAAAGAAACGAGTAATAAAATGGTTTAACATTCACGGTGGAGCGCTTGAACATCTGCTGGAGTACAGTAATTTCCTACCATGGAATATGAAATATCTCGTAAAGTATAATATTACTTTTTCAATGGCCACACCTTAATGGTTTTATGTTCTGAGTGATGAGAGGGAATCAATTTGTGCGAAAAAAGACTACATTGTTTAGTTTAAAGAACAAATTATCGTCTTGTGATAATTATTCTGCTCCTAAAAATAGACATAGTGTAAACTGTTTTGTACTAATTAATTGACGCTAATGAAATAACAGACATTTATGGAAGTTTAAAGTTTAAAAAAGAATTCTGAAGAAGTCGCTGGAACTTCCATAAAGGTGTTCCACTGTTTTCAGAAAAAGGAAGTAATGGCAGTCGGCCGCAAAGAAGCATCCTTCAACGAGAACGTTGGCAGAATGTGTGCACTGGTACGTCTCCACCTGGCCCAGCTGATCTCTTTGACAAACAGATGGCAGAAGTTCGCGTGCAAAGGTGAAGATGTTGGAAGCAAACGTTCGCAGAATGGACTTTGACTTCACGTCGAATTTAATATCGCAGAGAAACATTTAGCGACGCGTATCGTACTAGACCAGGAGTGTTATCGTAGAATGTTATGATAAATCCACTGTCCACGCTAAAATTGCCTTCGCGAACTTCATGGAAGAGAACTGCTGCACGCTGGAAAAGCTGCCTTCCATTATTATTGTTCAATTAATTTATTGTAATTTCATATTATTTTATGACATTTTAGAATAGTATTTGTTAAAGTAAATATTTTACTTGTCATATTCCAAGTAAGTATAATAAAGTAAATAGTTTGCAGCAAGTAGTAATAAGTATACATAAGAAGGCCATGCGAGCCAATGAAATATCCACTACTAGAATAGACTATTAGTAGAACTAGGATTTGTTGACATGTGTGAGATTATACATTAATATTACAGTTTTTAAAGAAGGATAGAACACAAGTACGCGCCGTAACGTTAGGCTTAGTAATCAAAACAGACACATGGATAAATATGTAAATATAATTTCAGTTTACAGAGTTGCTGTAACAATTTGACTCTTTGATTTTCGAAGAGTGGGTACTGTCAAAAAATATGATCAATGTTCCGAGGACTATAATTACACCAACAGTTAGAATTACTTATTAATCCCACCCTTGCGAGAGACTTCATTTCAATTCGTAGCCATTTCTGTAACCCTAACGCACAGTGCCTTAAGTAGACATAAGAGAGGCACGAACGACGACTATTTCTCATAGCACATCCGCTTAATACCTGCCGGCACTCGGAAGTTTTACAAACGTGGCACAACCCCTAGACATTTTCTCAATTACGTAGGCTTCCGGGGGATTACGCTGAATGTTAATTAGTTGAGTTCAATTTGGTAAACTGCTCGGAGCACCACCCGGGACATTTTATCGGTCATGCGGAAATGTAACCAGATAAACTCTTCGGAAAGTTTAATGGACTCCCTTCGGTTTAATATCTGCTTTTCTTTCACATTTTATCTATTTATTAATAAGAGCCAATTAATGGGAACAAATAAGGGGAAGAAAGAGCAGAGATTAAGAATAGATAATAGAGATCAGTGATAATATAGACAGTTTACAGGGCACATATTGTATAGATATTTATTGTTTACTTATGTTGCACAAATATTACACTTTTTTTTTTTTTTATTTCACTCACAAGTTTGTAGTTGCAACTATTGACTCAGCTTGAAGTTGTCGACAAATTTTGTTTAATAAATTGATGCATTTCGGAAAAGTAATATCTTCTTCGGTATTTTTCGGCGAGGTTAATCATTTTTTAATATTACACGTTTTTGTTCGATACGTGTGTTTAAATTCGTTATTATTTCTGCGCAAACGTTGTATCTCCATACCAAAAAACACAATATAGAATACAGACAACACAATACGGACTATCGACCACGTAAACGTGGCATTGCACGTACGAGATAATTCCTAAACGGTCCAATTATTTACTGATGTATTAAAGTATCGTTAAAATTTAAAACAACTTTTACTCGGGAAACGTTGAAACGGAAGTTACGGCATGTGCGCTTGGAAGCCATCGATGCGGTTGAATGAAACACGAGGAAAACGAGGGAACAATGCGGAGTTGTGTCATAAAACATAAACGAAAAACTTTGAAAAGCTTCTTTCACAGTTCTCGGAAAATGAGAGCGACCGACGCGGAATTGAATGTAACCAATTTCAGAGGTAAAGAATGTGGGAGAACGCTCGTCGCAAATGGACGACGTTCAACGAACCATTGTACAACAATTACAACTCCGGGGTCGTACTGGCAGAACTTCTATTAAACGCCCTGAATTCAATTTCTACCACGTGACACGCAGCGAACAACAACGCGATTGAAAAGTAGCGTGACTTTCCAATCTTTTATTTCAAGACGTTCTTCTACTTTGTACGAAAGATAAAACGTTTCCTCGGAGTTTCCTTTCGACTTTAAAAACACGGAGGAGCAATAATTTCAAACGGTATGCATGTATTTATCGAACTTTTATGTGGGCATACAAATTCTCGAAGAGGTTTTGTTTACATATTTTGTTTAGGCATTATCGTTCTGATCCAATAGAGGCCCATCGCAAACACAGCTTCAACTTACCAACATTTCCTCGTATTAAAACTCATCTTTCCCGTCCCCTACTTGGTAGAAACCGTCGCCTTCAAAAGCATAGATGTGCGCGACGAGATGGCGCGTCGGAGAAAGTCTCATCCGAGGGAAGATGTTTCTCTTTTTCGACGCCGGTGTCTGATCCGAAGCGTTAACTTTTCTCGAAAGATGGGTTATCGCTCGAGGGAAAAGAGGACGTGGGAGAGAAAAAAAAAAACGAGGGAAAAAAAGAGGGCAAAAAAAAACTCGAAGGAAAGACCGAAGACCGAAGACGAGGCACGAGGGGGTTGGTTACTGTTTGCGGCGAAACGTCGCTGTCTCCCTCAAAGTAAATGCACTTATTTGAGAGAGCGTTGCTCGCGATATTACGACCGGTTCTTAGCGTGTCCCGAGGATATGGTATTCGCGCATTCTCCAGTAAAGACGAAGCAAAGGCGCCGACGATGGCGAAAATACCCGTCTGAAGAGCGTGCCCTGTCTCTGTATTCCGACCAAGTCGGGCAAGCTTATTTATTGCAACACGGCTCGTCCACAATTTTCCCCCGCTTTCGCATACTATTTCGTTTCCCATTTCGCCACGCTCAGCCGCGTACGTCGGGATCATCCCTCGAAGCCGCTGTATCCTTGCTCCCAGGCTCCCTCTATCACGAAGGATATTAATACACTGATTGGTATTGCCTGGCTTCTTTTTCTTCCGCGAGAGCCGGGGAGTGGGTGGCGGAGAAGATGGAAACTTGGATTAACTTTATCCGAAGTCCACGACGACGGTAGCTGGCTAGAGACTGAATGCTCGAGAGATGACTTCTTCGGATGGTTTCAGGCCAGGGGAAATATAACGCGACGGGAGTCCCGTGTCGGCTCCTAAACCACGGATATCTATATAATTACGTTGGACCGCTAACAGCGACTCGAGAGTATATACGAAGGTCCAGAGATTTCGATCGTATCTAGAAAGATGGATTTGGAGGGTGGCGATGTTCTCTGGAATTATTTTGGAATGTCTGTCCCAAAAGTGTATACGTAGAAGGATGTAATTTCTTATTTCGGTGTTCTATTACGAAAACTGAGCTGCTACCATAGAGTGACGACATTAACCCTCTTTAGGCCCGCGTAATTTTCAGATCACATGTATCGACGTTTTTAACGACCAAATAATTTTAATTTTTTTTTTCATGTATTTCATGAATGTTTTCATGTATGTTTTTTTCGTGTACGTCTTAATTATATATTGTCTTTGATAATCCCTCAGGGGCTGTAGCGGTATTTGTAGCTACAGTACGGGCTTAGCAACCCCGAGGTACCCGAGCTAGAGAGGGGCCAGCGGGCTCCAATAGATGAGAAGTAAGATAGGAGCTGCCATTCGAAAAGTTTAAAAATCATTGACATCAATATCCCTATTTAACAGCAAACAATATTCATTTCTATTTTTATTTTGCATCGTCGATATTCTACTTCTTAATTACCACTGCCTCCTTTCTTTAAGAATTGACATCCAAACAATTTAAAAACCATTGACATCAATATCCCTATTTTACAGCAAATAATTTCCACGTTTATATGCACTTTCAAGCTTGAGAATCACTGGCCTAGAGTCTGTTCCGTTTCTAGAGTAAGCAATCTCCATTTTCATTCTACTTTTTGGTTATTACCGGCTCGCAAGTTTCGCGGGGGACCGCGGTAAATCTGTGCCAGTAATCAAGCAAATACATCAATGGAAGAAATTGTGCGCGATGCCGGGAAACCTGAGACAAAGAACGGTACCAGCGGTGCGCGGCTCGAAGCGGAATAAAGCGAAATCGGAGCCGTAGCGGATCATTAATGTAGCCGGTCGTGATATCGGCAAGAATCGCGAGGGTGAATAAAAGGCGAGCGACTCGACGAAGGGAGAAAGTATATACGCGCGGTCGGGGCGATGAGAAGAATTCGAGAACGGAGGAGAAAGAAGCCGGGGAGCGTGAGGAAGATAAAGTGTGCAAGATGGGGGAAATAAAATGTTCTCTCGATCGAAAAGAGACGAAAAAAATTGTCTTTGGAAGGGGGAACGTCAAGGACAAAGAGCACGGGGTAGAGGTGAAAGTCGCTGAAAGAAAGTGGGGAGGAAGTTCGATGAATTTGTCGAAGAGAATGACAAATGAAGAATTACTTTATTTTAATTTCAAGAATAAAACGCGTCTAAGCATCAAGCAAAAAAAATTCATAATGGGATATAAACAATCCGCGAGAGTATTTTGAGACGAGGTGTGTCCCATAATTAAAAAAATTCGCTAACCGTTGTTCCCGTGGCTCGAGGATCGAAACGAGGCTGTGTGTTTAATTATTACACGGGGCTTGTTATCGAGACCTTAATTAGCAGGTTCTGTCGGCCGAGTATCACCAATTATCGACTGTAGTAAAAAATATCCAAAGTTGCAGCTCTATTCGATGAACCGATCGCTGGAATGAAACGTTCGATTACCAACGAATATTGAAATAACAACGGATCGTCCGAAGTCAACAGTGGAAAATCTGTTCGGTCAACGGGATAAAAATCCACGAGAGAGCAACGTACATTGCGGATCTTGTCGACGATTTGTCTTTATTGATTTTTCGCATGTCGCTATAACCGGATAGGTAGGATACGCTTCCAATCAAGTCTATACTATAGAATCAATCATCAATATCGACAGCGCCGTTATTTAACCATTCGACGAATGATCGCTCGTGAAAATCTGTCCTTTCCAGTTACCCGACTCTAACAGCACTGTTTCTCTATATACCGTCAAAATTCTTATCCGGTAAAAGCTTTCTTCGTATCCACAGCGAAGTCGGCCAGCACATTTCTCTTCCTTTCCGAAGACAAACTGACCCTGTTCCTTTGAAATCAAACGGACCGACGAGTGATCCCGAATAAAGAGAGACCCCGATCGTCGATCATAACACGGAGGAACGCGAAGGGCGAACGAAACAGAACACGCTCGGCGAATCTCGAATAAATCCTTGGCGATGTTGCAGACTCGATCTCCCGCGTACTACCCTAACATCCCATAAATTCGGAGACGCCTCGAGGCAGCGGTTCTTAATCTTTCCGGGCTCACGGCACAGTGAAAGGGCCAGTGGGGCTACAGAATTTTCGACAATAACCGTTTCGGAGACTTTTATAGAGAATTCTAAATTTACAGACCTTTTCCAAGCTAGAATTTTATTGAAAATTATGCACCAAAGAATTTTCCAAGTCTTACCAGCTTTGTACTTGAAATATCTCCTTTCTGATATCAAATTCTGTTACCAACAGAGGGAATTTTGTATGCAAGTGTCTTACCCAATGGACATGGCTTACACATCGAAAGCTTTGGTTAGTATCAATTATGAAGAACCACGAAGGCCTTGAAGGGCTTTGAAAGCTTCGAACAAAAGGTTTTATACATTTTTAAGTTTCTTCATCTTATACACGAGCATTATGTCGATAATTTTCAAGAAAATGTCGTGTCTCACGAAACTGAAAGTTATCATTGCAACTTTATCAAAACTTTGTCAACTCCTGTCCTTCTAACAGTAAAACGAAAGAAGGATATACCCAAAAGCTTCGGTTAGTACCAATCACGAAATACCACGAAGGACACTGAAAGCTTCGAATATAAAATTTTATAAATTCATTTCTTCATTCTATACACGAGTATTATATCGATAATTTTCAAGAAAATATCGTGTCTTATGAAACTAAAAGTTATTATTCCAAATTTATCAAAACTTTGCCAACACCTGCCCTTGTATCAATAAAACGGCCGACATCTGGAGCCCTAACTCCAACAGTGATCACCGAATTCTGCTTGTAACCGAGAGAAGAGTCGCGTTTTCTCGTTGAAGAACAGGCAGGCAACTGTCGCGTCGGCTGGTAGACGCCAGTGACCAGTAGTGCTTTCCAATTACATTACCACGGACCAAGGCTCAAACGACGCGCGACGATACAATGGAAGACTACAGGGGGGAGGAGGAGACAGCTAGTAAAAGAAATGGGAGAACGGTGAAAGAAGAGGATGGTTTTCCACGCCATGTGTTTTAAACGCGAGTGTACTCACGCGAACACGAACACGAGACGGAGAATTGAAGCTGTTCCACACCCGCCTCGAAGATACGAACGATGTTGCTCGACGGAGGACAGAGGCGAAAGAATGCAACAGCAGGAGCTTGAATATTGTTTGTTGCAATTGTGAGCACACGGTGAACGATGTCGCGAAGAAGTGACGACCAGCGAAAGCGGTGGACCAGTCCACTGGATGCAGAAATGATTGGGGAAGGATTTAAAAAAATTGTATTTTGAGAATATTCGGAGTATCGAGGAATATCCTGAAAAACACAGAACTTTATGATTCAAAGAGCCACCATTTTGTTACTTTTCCATACTTTTAAACAATTCTGTGTCAATTTCAATAGAATATTATTCCATCTAATAATTCATTCTGCTTAGATAAAAATTAAATCGATATTTTAATATTTATTGAAATGAAACCTCCACTGAAAAAAATGTAAGTAAGTGGTTTTACCATTACCAAATTATATGCAATTGGCTTAAATTGGTATCTTTTTCCATTTCTATAAAAGACATTCCTGAAAACCGATAATTTTTCGACCATCAGTGCTTGACCATATACATATTTATAATGAAAAATTCATTTGGTAATATCAAAACTATTATCTAATTCAGTAAAGCTTCTTTGACAGACATAGAGGGTACGAATACTTATGGCATTGACTGTATATTCAGTACTTGGTTGAACGATGAAAAATATTGATCGGGTCAGAATTGAATTGCACATTGGCTACGAAGTTGAATATTAACCACGATCGAGCAGTTCGCCGAGAATCGCTACGTTACGCGCTTTCGGAATGCATGCAACCGTGAAGCGTACTCGAGAGCGCGCGCCAGAAGGGCTGAAACGCGTCGAAAGTGGCCCTTAGCGTTAAGAAGACCGTGAATTTCAGCAACTGTCAATTGGGGCTCGGATGCGTCCTAACAATGGCACGGCGGCAGCAGTCAAGAAATTGCGCGTAAATCATCGCGGGACGTTCAGCGAGGCCCGTAATTCCCAGACAATAACGTAATGAGCTTCTTTACCTAATGAGAAGCTGCTTGTTGCGTTGTCTAACTAAATGGCAGGCACATCAGTCAAGGTGTATCACGGAATGAGAAATTGCGCGAAGATTGAGATCGAGCGGCTTCACTTCGAAGGATTACACGCCTCGGAATTCCACCTAAATCTCTTCTCGGCGATGGATAAATGGCGACAGTGGGAGCTACAAGAGGTTTTCACTCGTCGAAGTTCACGTCCGTTACACTTCCACTTGAATAAATTTTGAAATGTTCGTGGGCATCTAAAGTTTCAGGGTGAGCCACCCCCCTCTGCATGTCTTAAAACAGGGAAGCTAGAATGTTGGATACTTTCCTGGAGTGTGTCTGGATTACCTAAAAAGTGGAACCTTTCTGGATTAAATTATGTATTTAAATCATCAATTAATTTATTATTTTTAAACGAATATTAATTATTTAAAATTTTGGGAATTGTACGAGATCCACATTCGATATTCATCTGGTTTCATCAAATTAATTACTTAATATTTTACTAGTCTCGTAAAATTAAACCTTGTTCTGAACTAAAACATGTATTTAAATCACGAAAAGAAAATTCTCGAATTTCCCTACAACTTCGTGCACTCGTCGACAACAAGCTCGAATATTCAACGGAACTATCTAAGGTCGTTATTCACCCCCCGCATTCTCGACGAAATTCCTGCACGCGCCTCATTGTGTGCCCCTATTATTTCCCGTCTGTCTTTAGTAAACATAATGAAACCACAATATGAAGCTCGATGCGCTCCGCAGCTTCGCGCACCGCCATGGCAGCGAAACACATTCATCCAGCGGAAAGAAACGCCGGGCTGGGATCTCGGTGGGCACGACGGAGTTTGGAAAAGAAAACAAAACAGTGCCTCGGCTGTGTACCGTGAATTCATTTGGAATCAGAACGGGGGCATTATTCTATTCTCGTGGAAATATACTGGCAACAGCTCGGCAACGGGATAATAATCCTCGATTTACGTCAGAGATTTTTCGAGGCTGAAATTATTCCTGGGCCGCGTTTAGACTCTGACTCGTGACGTTGATGTCACTAATTCCTTTTAACGTTTTCGAAATTCGTTTCGAGAAACTTTAATTACGCGACCGGCGTGGCTTTCTATTTCGTTGGCGTCTGCGGAGTGTTTATTTGCTTTTCTTTCTTTCGAACGTTCATTCAATAACGTCCTTTATGAGAATTTTGCAAACACCGTTCAGACTGGTTTGCGAATCTTTGCATTTTTCACGGCAGGAAGTTACCTTCGTTATCGCTAGGTGGCAAGAATATGAAATTCCAAAGACGTTTCATGAACGCTGCATATATCGTCTCATTGTCTCTGTTTGTTTATTTAGTTGCCTTCGTAGGCAATTTCTATGGAAATTATGATTACCCGAAAGCTTTCGTAGAAAAGAAAGTACAGAAATTATTATGTACAATTATCAAATAATTTCAACATCTATTGCAATTTCTTGTTGTAGTCCAGTCACTGTATAATTTAGACACCTCATAATTAAATAAATTTTATTTCTTACCATCTTTAATTACATAAACATCGAAATCGACGCTTTAAAGCTCCGAATACTGGTAATTCCTATTCGACCTACTTGTAAGAAATGATAATTTGGTAACGTTAAAAGACACCAGAGTTTCCTAACTAGAATCGAACCTCCCAAGTGTAGATTTTGAAAGACGAAGACGGAAAAGCTTTGAAGTTAGCCTGGGAGATTACTTTAACGAATTCGATGAAGCCTCTCGTCCTTCGTGACGGCCTACAAGCAGTACTGTGTAAGGACTTAGAGGCAACTTCATCCTCGTAACAACTGACGATGGTATCACGCGAGCGTTTCGCCAACGCGAAACCTTGGGGAAATTGGGGGTGGGAGGGCGAGGGGGAAAAATATTCAACGGCGATGTAAGTGATTGTGTAAGTTACACACTAAACGTCTTATCAACTTTGCAACGGTAATTAATTCCCAAAGAGCGACGCCGTAACGAGCTTCTTACACAAGGAGGGTCTGTTTAATTATACATCATCGCCTGGGACTTCGAGGCTGTTCGAGGTCTTCGAAGATTTCGCGGATCTATCGGAATCCATTAAAGCCAAATAGCCCTCTAAACTTCGGACCAGCCAATGAAACTGAACGAAAATGGCGTCACTAAAATTCTTCCATTCATAGACGAATTTATTTTTGTATAATATTAGGTGCAGATATTAATCCCATGCTTTTATATTGGATCGTTTATAATTTTAATTTAAGTGAAAATACATTTCAAGCGATTCAAATATCTTGGCACTTTGCAATATTTACTTTGTTGCTTTGCGAATTTTCTCGCGATGAAGTATAAAACAATTAACGCGTACATGTTAAAATTTAAAGTCAGGTTGATAGGTACTTATATGTTGTATAATCGCGAAAATAATAACAAAATGAATCAGTAGAAGAAACAATAACGACAATTATGTGAAGCGGTCCCTTTAGATTCTTTCTGTATACAGCTTCCAAAATATTTCCTTTGGAATTAACACCAAGAAAGTTATTCGTCACGAAAAAGATATTCTATAACAAGATGTAAATACATTTGCAATATATTTATCACATAATACCTTCCCTTGGAGTCACACATAGTACGATCGCACCAAGTTTCTCACTATCATTATTTTCATGCGAGCCCTTCTTCGACCAACGAGCTACCCTAAACTTCTCCACGTTTGATTTCCTTCATGTACACTTTCATGTGTCCGCACTCGTCCCAGCTTTACAGAACGAGTGAACGCGGGCACATTAGTTTGAAACGTGCGAAACGGGAACTCGTTTAGCTTTAGAGGCTCTTCGGTCGTTAAGTCGCAATATTTAATCCCGTGCAAACAGTCACGGACAAGCGAGCCCTCGAAGAGCGACTGTCGATATCCAGCATTAAGCTGGTACGTTTCGTTGGAGGCTTAGCGGCTTCGAAACCCTATAACTGACCGCCACGCTGCTGGGCATTAATGAACATAACGCGTATATAATATGAAAACACGTCCCTTATCCGTGTAGGCTCAACCGATTTCCTCCATCGCGAAACGAGGCCCTTTAATCATGCCGCGCCTCGTTTAATTGTATTTTCGAAAAACTCTTCGCTCATCCGTGGCTTTTGTTGGTTATTTTACTATACGGTCAGTCCTACAAGTATTTGTACCTTCTATGTCTATTGAAGGAAGTCTGAATTAAATGATAGGCTCGACGATTCCAAATAAGTTTTTAACATTTATTTGGAAACGCCAAACCTGTCGTTTAATTTATATGTCTTCAGTAGACACTGAGGGTACGAATACTTATGGGACTGACTGTATATGCCATTGGAAACTTTGTTATTCTTGAACGAAGATTAATTATTAAAAGGATCGAGAATTTAGTGAGATCGATATTCGATATTCGTTAATTACTTAATATGATTGATACGAAATAGAAATCTCAATAATAGTCTTAATAGTAAGTCTTGGTAATAGCCTTATTACGACTCTCAAAGTGAAGAGATGGAGATATATTATTCGTGCATTATATGTTTTATATAGAAATAGTAGTAGAATGTTTTGAAAGAAAGTATAGCTTTGTTTTATCTACCACTACTATTAACATTTACCTATATTTCCATTGTACCTGTGATGTAACAAGAATTTTCATAAATTCTTATTAAAAGTAGTTTTGTACCAATCGTACTAACTAATTCAATGCTATCGTATTTACTGTACAGCAGACATTGAGATAGTAAAGATTCATTCCGTGAAATGAAAATGAATCGGCTGATTACGCGCCCAAGGGGCCAGGTTGACTTTTTTCTGGACGTCTTTTAATAACATTCCCGTACACGGAATGCGGGTTGGACGATGGAACGGATTTTTATCGGACTTGCGAGGAGAACGAGATTTGAAACAGATTGCATGGCCATAACGGACGGCGCTTAATAAACCCGTCAGACTACGTACCTCATAAACGGCTCCAAGAGGCATGACGAGACAGGCAACCATAAGATCGGCGACAGCCAAGCTGACGATTAAATAATTCGCCACCGATTGCAAATTCCGCTCCAACACGATCGCCGCTATCACGAACAGGTTTCCTGAAACAAACAGTTTTTGATCGTGTTTTGAATTATAATTGACCGCGCTCGATTATACAGAACCATCCAAAAGAAGCTTTACTTGGATACAGCTGTCTGATTAATTTGTTGTTTTATCGTATCGAGTTTAAACATACGAAAATTAGGTATTGAGTGAAATAGGATAGAGAGAAAGATAAACATATGAATATAAAACTGAAGATAAGTGTACAGCGTATACTATTATTAGACCGTGATTGTTTATGAAATTTCAAATTTTTTACAGACACAGGAGAAGGGTTGAAACTTAAATGAAAGTAATGTCTTATTTTTCATTTAAGAGTAGATTTCAGAAAAATTCAAGTCAAGAATTCATTCAAAAGTAATGTCTTGTCTTTTAAATATAATATATACATATATCACTTATACAACGGAAGGTACTTATAAATCAACCCAAAACAGCAGTCCAGTAAAAAATTTTCTTTGCCAGTCAATCTTAAAATTCACCAAACTTCTACCACTGTTCTCTGTATCACTGTTTCCTCTGAGAATATCGACTCATTTTTGTTCCGTTAGAACGCATCTCTGCTGAAACGATCTTCACTTTATAGTTCATATTTTGAAGTGCTGTGTCACGGTAAATAAAATACAGACGCGAAGTCTCGAAACTGTAATAAACGGACTAGACGAATTTCTGTCCAAAACCGAGCGCTTTGATGCTCGCTTTTCCATCGTACCGCTGTGTGTTTTATTACCACGGAAGGAAGAATCGCTACTAGTCGTTATCAAGCCGTTTCATATCAGAGTTTCACAGAGTTCTCTCTATTTTCGCGCTAGACGGCTTTAAATCAGCGATCCAGTTAGTTGCGCGCGATTCTCGGGGCTCGTGTAAATAATTCATAAGCTGATTAGTGAGGATTCTCGAAGAGAACTGGACGGTTCAACTTCTGTGAAACGTTGCGCAGGTATCGTTCGCTCCAATTAAACAATTAACGGGTACACTCAAGATAAGTAGCAGGGTCGTTATGAACAAATGAAAAGATTTTTCGCGAGTGTGATAATAAAGGATAAAATAGGAGAAGCAATTTAAAATTAATTTTAGGATGTCTGAAATATATTTTAATAACTGTCATCATATACCTAACGAAGGGGAATTTAGTACAAGATAAAGGCACGAAATACGCCAAAGAAATATTTGATATTGACTTCATAGAAACAAATTTGTTTATTTAGACAGACACCAAAAAATGTAAATAAACTAAACGGAATACGGATATATACGTATTCGTTATTGAATTAAATCTTATCTCGAAAATGTACATAGTAGCTACATAACTTCAAAGTCACGTGAATTTACAGAAGGATAATATTACTAAATAGGAAAGAATATCTTTTCTCCAACATTTCATACAGGACCTTGAAAGCAAACGACTAAACGTCTACGAGAAATTAAACCTGTAAATCAGATCCAAAGTATTGGCAAGCACGAAATACCAGTGATTTGAAATAAGAGAACCGTCTCTAAGGCCACCTACTAAAATAAGCTCGGCACGGAAGTGGTTAATAATTCCTGGCCGAAGGCCACGCTCCGTTTCCTTCGTGTCAGGGCCAGAATATTTGTCGCGAATCCCGGGCTTCGAACTTGCGAATTTTTAAGCGAAGGACGCGTAATCTCTGGCCGTAATTCCCAGTCAAGTTCATGAAGTTCCCGTCCCCTCTCGGTCCCCATCGCTGTTCTATCGTCGTCCATTCGTCTTCGTCGAGGGCCGTGGTTACACGTGGCGTCGGTCAATGCGGTTTTCGGTAAAGTTCGTTCGCCGTGCGATAGATGTTCGACCAGAAACAGTTCGCTTTACGCTAAAACCGCTCCCAATTAGTTCGTCGACGGTGACGTCGCTTTGAAGGCTTCGTAAACGTTTTGACGATCGTGTAATCAGCTTATTTGTACCGGTAGGTGCTGACCGACAAACGACGACAGACGTCGAAGTCAATTCGTCCGCTTTTCCGAGGGAATGATTCGCCACATCGAATACCTCGGGGCGATTTCGGTCATTAAACGATATTTTTGAAAATTTAATTCACCGGGCGACGGACGGTGTCAATTGTCATCGAACGTGCTCGTTCGACGAATAATTAATGGCTGGAGTGGCGAACAAACGAAGGGGGACGTTTATTCGTTATGAAATGCAAATCAAGTATTTCTAGCAAAACGCGCGAGTTTATATATGAGAGATTCGTATTTAATTACGTGCGAAATGTCTGTTCGAACTGAAATTATGAGGGTGCAGCGGCACGCGTCACGGGGTAATAGTACTTCGTTGGAGTCTGACGTACACGTCCAGAAGTACGTCGGACACCGAAATTGGAATAAGTATTTCAAAATAGGTAAATATCTGTTGATATTATTTTATTTATATATACATTGTTATATACATCAATGAATAGAAAATTTAATTGTTCTTCTATATATTCTATAACCATTGATATTTAAATATATTCAAGAATTAATGTAGACAAATATTTAATACATGAATATTAGCTCCATAGAAATTAATTTTGCACGCAACCAACCCAGTAAACGAAACATTTTCACTTTAACTGTAATAGTCACACGAACCTCGCGTCTACAGTAGGCAGCGTTGAAATTAACGAAGAACAACTGTCTTTATATTTAATTTAATGGACGATGTAACTCAGCACTGGATGCAACGGGTTGCGCAATCAGACGCAAGTTAAATCGGCCTCGGCGCGATTTAAATCAATGTTGAAATTAACGTTACATGCGTCACGTGGCCCGTTAAATGGTTTTCTAGCCCATTTGGACCAACGACAAAGTTAATGACGCGACGGCGCGCGAGAGCATCGCGCAGCCGTCAAACGAAATAACTTTTATATGATCGCGTTCGCTGTTCCAGCTCCCCCTCCGTTTAAATTCTGTTTACGATCGAGAGGTTTGCTAACCGGATACGAAGTCAACAGCGGTTTAAATCACTTCGGAGTGTGCGATCGGGTCCGTGCCACGCGCAGCGATAAAACCGTATTTGGCGAGCCGAACGGACGCATTCGCGTCTATTTTATTTCATTTCTGACTTGTCCGTTCGCCGAATCGTTTGACTGCGGAAATCGCGGCCCAAGGCGCCGCTGGTGTTTCACGGTTCCGTTAATTCACAGAACAAGCACGAAGCATTGAATACAAGGAACAACAACAAAAATCGAATAATTATGCGCGTTTTACGTATACGCGTGTAAAGTTTATTCGTGTACACGCTCGAAATTTTGATGCGTCGGTTACGACGCTCGCGATTAGCGCGATGGCGATAATGCAATAATGGTTACATACCAATCGAGTCGAATCGCGAACGAAGTTAAAGGAACTTTCCATCCCCGGGCTAATTCACGGTTTATCTGGCGCGGCCGGGGGAACGTTTTGAAACATCAAATACGATTAGAAAGTTCGGCAGAAAACTGATACGATTACTGGCCAGCGACTAACTAAGGTGCAGCCTCTCGGAGTTCTTCGGTATGCATATTCATACGGCCAGGAATGCTTCGCGTTTTCACAGAGTAGTCTCACTGTAAATTCTGTTATTAGTGCAGTTCACTGGCTATATAACGGTCCGCTGAACACCGCGCGGATGGTATACCTGTGTCCAAATTAGGGTAATTACACGAGTACTTGACAACGAGCAAATCGCTCAAAGTAACGACGTATCGCAATTTTCGCGTAAACGGGAGCGATGCTTTCGCGTTACGCGTTTAATCAAGAATTACTGCTTTTCGCATTCGGGCATATTACTTTCTCAAAAGACATCGGGTAACGATCTGAAACTTCGAGATGGAATAAAAATGAATGTCTTTGAATTAGTTAAACATTTATAATGTATACAGTAATATTTAGTATTCGGTATTCAATTGATAACAAACACGGTTCAGAATAAGCATTCATTGAAGACATTAATCGCGAGAAATTTTTCTATATATCGATATCTATTGGTTAGAACAACTATATTTTTTATAAAAAAATATGGTAGAGTATCGAATTCTGAATAAAAAAGTATCGATCTTTATTCATTCTCAACCTTTATTACTTGATAATTTTCTTCCCGTAATATCAAGTTGGAGATTCAACCTTATCACCGATTTCCACAGGATCCATGCAGAGTTGAAATTTGCTTTATTTTTAAAGAAACTTACTACCCAATTTGAAAATCACCAGCTTAAAGAGATGGCATAGAGAGGGCATAGCGACCTGTACTTCTTTAAATAATATAAAACACTTACAAAACTGAACCAGCTCGCCAAGTCTCACGATAAAATTCAGACAAATGGCCGGTACCATTTGATATCGCTGGGATTCTCTCCTCGAGCGAGAGCTTTAGAAACGGCAACCGGAAGAATAGAATTTTAAACAAGCACCGACAGCTCTCTTCTCCGACCGAGGTTTGAAATTCTTCGGACAATACTTCGCAGACACGCGTGACGTCTCCACGGTTTAAAATTCATAAGCAGGCTTGAGCCAGCGGTCTCGTCTCGAATAAACGATACATTTATCGAAATGAATTCCCCGGATGCGAAGGAATCGCTTGTGCGCGCTCGTTCGGGCGTTCGTCGAAACTGCGCGCCGGAAATGCCCTGTCATATTTATTTCCGGGCAGAGTGGCCCATCCGCCAGCTCGCTTTAACTTCCAACGACGGCCGGATTTCGAGGTAACCGAATTCTCGCCGCTCTGCAATCTCCAGTCATCTTAAATAAACGTTTCGGAAAAAGGTCCGCGGCGAATACTTCCGCGAGCTGCACCGAATTCTTCCAGGGCCGAGACTTACGTCTCGCAACTTTTCCGCCTTAAAGAATCCTCGGTCCAACGGGGCGGTTTGCTCGGTCTAATTAAACTAAACTTCGTTGTTGCCCCGTACCGTCTCGGCTCATATTTTCAGTTGGGGAACTCTATTGTTCTTCCGCGTCCGTGTTCATCCCTCTGGGCTTTCCCAATATCCTTCGCGATTTTCTTCGACCGCCCCGAACAGCCACCGTTTGTCATTTTTAACTGTTATTAGGGCGCTGCCCGAGCCCCGTCCGAAAGACAAATATTTATCTTTTCGAAACTCGTGGTACTTGGAATCAAAGTACGCGACGTTCTTGCGTCCTATAAAATCCACTGTTGTTTTCGAGGTAAAGTTTTCAGCATTTATACTTTTATGTCTTCGCAACTGAATTTAAAGGGGTTACAATTAATTTGAAAATGTATCTTTGATAGATATCGTTAATTGTAACGTATGCTTAGCGTCTTCACGCCCTTGGTCACATATGTGGACGTTCAGTTTTTCATAATCGTAATTAATGTCAGTAATAAAAAGAACAAAAATCTGATGATAACTTATTCACTACAGAATCTCTTAACAAGAGGAGTAAACATCTTATGATTTTCCAACTTAACAATTTTACTTCTTCGTAGGTTGCCATTTTTCACATCCAAAATTCGTACTTGGCTTTGTTATAAGAATTTCTGTTCGTCTGAGAATAACCGGATGGCCTTATTTGAATTAACTGGTGAACTCTAACTTCTTTTTAGCGATTTCCAATGAAAATTACACCTGAAGAATATTTTTCTTAAAAGTCACTCTGGCTTCGCGTAAAGGGAATAGAAAGCTCGTCGGACAGATGAGCGACGGTTATCCTTAACGATGAGGATTATATTGCACGTTAAAACCGAACGTCACTTTAATAAAATAAAATGTACAGTATCAAAGAACTCCACTGCTTACGAGTGTCCCTAATATCTGTATTCAGGAACGAAAGACACCGAAGCCAGTCCGATGGAAACTCAATCTTGCTGATCTTCGTCGTCGATGAAAGAGATTCATGTTTATTAAATCCTGCGATACGAATCGCAGAACTTTCCCGATTACAAATGAAAAGATCGTTGCTTGGTCAGGAACCAACCCGTCAGGAAATCACCGTCTTCCTTTAATACGTGATACCTCTTCCGAGAGGCAGAACGTCTCTTCGTGCCAAGGATAGGAGAGATAGGCGGCGAGTTCCATATATCGACCGCGTCTCTCTATACGTTTACGATGGTCGAGTAAAAAGAAGGTAGTTTAGTCGTCCTGGACCCTGAATGGCCTATTTAAGCTGTATAGAAAAGAATCGTAAACCTTTATGCCACGCCATACTGCCTTGCCATCCCCTTCGCGTATTATCATCCGACGCAGGAGAATCAAGCCTAGGTCGGTGTCGTGATAACCCACGACTACGTGGATATCATCGCGCACACCTAGCGAATCCGAGACTTCCATCGTTTCAATATCAAAAAATAATATTCCGTTGCGAAACTGAACTCTCCGACATCATTGAATCGTTTGCTTTTTGGTTCCTCTTGGTTTGATTAGGAGAACAAATCGTAATTATTGCTATGAATTTGAACTCCTCCATACTTTACTCGATAGTTTTCATAGATAGTTGTGTTATTATCACAACATTGATATTATACAATATTTATTTTTTCTAGTGGAATCGTTTTCAGATTAATGTTAACTCATCGATAAAGCTGATTAGTATGACACCAGCATTAATAAATAATTTCTTCTTATATAATAGAGATTTTAACAAATAAACGTCTGTAGTGCTTTATCAACGATACTAACGGAATAAGCAGCATTTATTCGAGTTTATTATTTAATTTCATACTTGTCATCCAACTCTATCTGGTTTCGCTTCGCTGGGAGGTCCGGTTGTAAAATTTAAAACTCTGATTAAACCATAATATTGACTCGGGTCTGAGAGGATCGCGGCTTTAATTGCATCTGAATATGACTTCGACTCAGCTCCAATTTGCCGGGAGAACGTGTTTGCGGATCCTTGCGCTTTTGCTCGACCACCTTGTTATTATCTGGATTACTTCGAAAAGCAAACTGTATATGGAAATGTAGCGGAAGGTTTCAGAATAGCGGTTTCCTCTCGAAAGAAGGTGATGATGGTATTAGGCTGCTGCATAAGTTTGTCAAAGTACGACCAAAGTTTCCTAGTTACGAACAATTATCACAATCATAAGCGTTCGAAGATAGAAAATCTTAAATTTAGAAATAAAAATCTATTTCAATTGTTTTCACTCATAATATTGTAAGTGACACATATTATCTCCTAATAAGTTATTCGTCAAGATCTCTTCAAACTTGTACGATACGATGGCACTGTCACTGTTCAGTCTACCTGGCAGTGAATGGGTTAAACAAGAAAATACAGGTTTCAAATCTGAACCGGCCCAACAAAGAATCATACATCAAATGACGCAATTGCGTTGTCCCATTTCCGATCATCCACGCAAGATTCGTTCGAGGCAATTTTCGATACAGTAAATGTTTACAGTGCCGTCAAAGTGGTTCTGATTGGTCGTGCCTCTATGTGTAAACGAAATCAAACAAACAGATATTCTAAATACGGATCCGTTTGTTCGATCGGCCCGTAGCCGGCCAGCGTTGCGTTTTAGACGGGCTTCCGGGATTCAGTGCTCGTACATCACCGGGTCGTTCAACGGTTCGCTAATGACGAGACGAACACGGTAATGAAATAAATTAATTAACCGCTATTATAGGGGTTGCTGATGCGAATGAGCGTGATCACACGCAGGGGAATATCGTTGTTCGGCGCTGCAGCGACGCGATACCTGTTCGTGATTATTATTACGCCGGAATCGCTGTTCGGTGGTCGTTTCGTTTTATTCTCATATTTTCCAGAACGTTCGCGGAAGTTCCGCGACACGCCGCCGGAAACTGCGAAGTTGCTACTGCTGTGCCGATGGTGGCCCCGGTAATTGCCTTTTCAAAGTATTGACCGCAACGTCCAAGTTTGAAGGTCCACCGAATTTGCACGGTAAAACGCCGGCGTGCGGTGGTACCGTTTGCCCCTACAGAATTTGTGGGAAAATATAAGAAAATTGATTCGTGAGTTTAAGGATATATTTGTTTGATAAGCTGAAGTGTGCAATTATTTGTAAAAAGGGACGAAGGTAGAATTGTGCAAAATTTAAGTGTATGTTTTCTTCGATCTATAGTGGTTGTGTTAAATTAGTGGCTTGATAATAATATAGCGATGGAAAAATTGTACTGGCCGAGAAATGTTGGGAGTCGATATTAGTTAATGCTTAGAAAAGTGAATGAAATCGTATAATTGTATACATCCCGTCCAGAAGCATATGAAAACTTCTTAAATTGGAATAAAATTAACGAATCTTGTAAAACAGCCTAAAATTTTTTGTTAAAATATCGACATATTAGCATGTGACCTGAAAGTCACACGAGTCCATAGAGTGTTAAATTTTCTTTTTATTAATGCGTATATGCTTTTAAAACATCTTTTACTAATCTTGGCAACCTAGCTATTAATTTCTTCATCGTATCCGAAGTAACATTATTCCATTAGTCATATACTGTCTCGCCATGAACATTTTATTCTGAAAAATTTAAGATTTAATTAAATGAAAGATTTAATCTCATTTTTAATCTGAAAAAACCAATCACCTCCTTAGCCATCCACCGAGTATTTCATAAAGTTTAATGGAAATTTCCCCCGACTTCGCAGCCATTTCGCCCAAACAAGGCAATTCAGCGCACCCCCCAAAAATTCAATTTGAATACCATTCGAGTTTCGGCGAAATTCGAAAATTGCCTTTTAACCGAATTCTCTTTTTCAATTTCGGTATGTTTTCGTGCTTCGTTATTCCGGGGGAGTTTCGTTCTATAAAAATCGCCGTTAGTAGGGGACCCCGGGATCAATTGCAACAGAGGCACTTTGTTTTTTCTATTTCTTGAGCTAATTTGAAACTAACGTAGGTTAGACTGTACAGTGGCAACTTTAATAATTAAACAGTCTGCCATTTGGGCTAATCGTGTTTGTTATATGGAATCAGCAATCTTGTTTCATAAATATGTTCAAAGTGGATTTCGCAAGCTTCTATTTTTATTCGTCGCTGTAACGTTAAGGGTGTATTTTCAAACCTCTGGGACGATGAAAGCAGTATAGGTAAATGTGCATTTATGTGTATTACGATCGAGTGGAAATGTGTTATGGTTCTTGACTTTTAGTACGAATAATAAAATATATTTTAGTGTTACGGGAAAAAATTCAGGCTTGTTGCATATTTTATTATATATTTAAATGTTTATTACACGTATGTGTAATGTACAAGCCTTCACATATATATTGGAATATTATAGAAAAAAATAAGTAAATATTCAGGCTAACGTATAACATATTTCATTACATATTTAAACGTTTATTACTGGGTACTCGTAACATTTTACAATCTTTTAGATCTCCACAGTACAGATACGTATTACAAAACCACTCCAGTTCTGTTTGCGTCGAACGGGGGCGCGAAAGGAATGCCGTTAGCCGACAAGCTGGACATAGAACAAAAAATATAATTAACAATCCTTTTTCGCGCTGTCCGTAATCTCGCTAGTCTTTCTCAGCGACACGATCGCGTTAAGGACGTTCTTTGTCGCTCTTTCCCTGGACACTCTTTCGCCGTAGGAAATCCTGCTTCCCTTTGAGACAGCTAGAAATTAAGTGATCTGCATCGCGTCTGCAGCTTATCAAACAGATTATTCGTACACTTTGAAAAGGGGTGGAAGGAGTGGGGTGATCAGCGAATACTCGTTATCTTTCTAATCTCGTTATCTTTCTAGCTCCTGCTCCACTCATTAAATTCTACCGAGCCAGTGTCGTTTCGCGAGACGCTCGTCTCCATTCGATTAACGTAATTAACGTGCACGAGCTCGTGAAATCCGGGGATCTTGTTTCGGTATCTGATGCGTCATAACAGCATCATATTAGTCCGAATTTCAGGGACGTTACGTATCTGGGGAAATTTAGGCAAACGTCGAAGTTTATTCGCGAGATTTCCTTCCACTAGGAACATTTCTTATTTTATTAGGACACTAATGAGAATGAAGTTTTTTTATGGATAAATTGAATTATCTATCGACAGTTATCAGCCATAAGAATGGTAAAGCAAAGTAACCTTGTTCGTAGATGCTTAAGTATTACTTTTTATAGTTCAGTCATGCTGGATGTAAGTATGAAAATATTTTTATTGGTTTGATTTGAACACATGAGTTTTCTATACATGTTTCAAAGACTGCTGTGTTTATTGAAAATGGTTATTATTGAAGCGTTCATTATGTAGAAATAATTATAAACAGTATCATTTATATTTTAATAATTTTAAATATATATGTTTTAATAATATACATTAATGTATATTATAAAATTTCGTTTAATTTAGTAATATATATTTATATTTTATACGTAATTATAAATTTATTTGTAACAACTTAATATACGTGTATATGCAAGAAATCAGGTTTATAAAAATATTTTCGTGATGTCCATTCTAGTCCAGAACTGGGCCACTTATGACAATTTAGAAACACGCGAAAACATCGTTTTAGTATCGTCATGTTATTAAGTACGTTCGATAAAAAAATAAATTTCCATCGAAGAAGTACCAGGACTTTCCAAAAGTCTGCAACAACCCCGGAAAGAAATTTGCATAACGCCATGTAAGGGCTGCAACGGTTTACGAGTCGAATGTCAAAGTATATTCTCGGGGTTTCCCCCTCCTCTACTCGTAAAACGTTTCACTTTATCGCGCTACTAACGTTGCCGTTTAGCTATCGTATTTTTTCGACCGCATTAAAAACACGTTCCCGATCGGGGAAACTTCATGAAATTGTAATCGCACCATTAGCCGGTGTTCGATAACGCCGACGACTTATTCCCAACTTCAGTTCATTGTTTCTCAACGTGAGCAATACTACTCCCTGATAAGCGAGTGACACCTTAAAGTAATCGGTTTGACTATCTATTTTTGAGGGTGACGACGCGTCACTTTATATGAGTGAATCCTGAATAATAATTTGATACATTTCACTCGCTGTGGATAAAAATTCGAGCATTAATTATGGCACTTCTAACTTCATATTTAATTGAAACGAGTTTCAGTGCTGTTCTGAACAAAAGCCACATTTTCGGGAGGATTATTACACAATTTTAATCTCTTAAAAATTAGAGGGGGCAAATTAAAAAGCGAATCTGACGAAGTGGACGTTTAGATCAAAAAGATCTCTTTGGGCGAGTGCTTGCAAAAATCCTAAACGATCTCGTTCGTGTAGGTTCGTGCGCGGACGCGTTACGCGGTCAGAGCTAGTCTCGTCATTCTCTATAATATATTGCACGCTGCGGAAACGCGTCGGGTTTAAATTAATCTCCTATTGTACACGCGTGCTACGAAGCTACACGGAGACAAGACAACGACATCATTAGATCAGTCGACGGGCTGCGTGGGCTGTTTCCGTCCTCGCATTGTAACCTAAGGGACCACAATTAATTGATCACGCAGAATTGACAGCAACTTTTCTTCGAAATTCTTTAGGGACCATGTGGCCCTTGACTAAGTATAGTTGTACTTTGTGAATTTTAGGTTGGAACTTTTGATTCGTGGAAACATTATTAAAAGTCTACTATGAAGATATAAATATACAAAATATTGTAATATAGGATATAAAATATAATATAAAATGTATTATACAGGGTGTCCCAAAACTCTCCTAAGAGGCGTAGAGGTGTGAATTTTAAAAAATTACAGCTTATAGGGGATGATAAGACGGAACTTTTCTATATCATACGACGTTTATTCATACGACGTTTAGTTTCAGAGATAAAAATTGAAAACTTAGACCTTTTTCCTGAAATTCATCTTTTGCAACGAACTTGTAACATTTCAATTTTTATTTTCGAAACTAAGCGTCCTACGAATAAACTATAAATCTAAAAAAAGTTTCGTCTCATCATCCCCTATAAGCTGATATTTTTTGAAATTGATTTAACGAATACAAAGATTTCTCTGAGCTCATTTCTCGGAGGCGTATATACACGCCCTTTGCAGTCAAAGGGCTAAAAATTATTTCAAGATGTTCCTTGCTACTTCGGTGAAACATGATGAGATTTAAAGACTCGATACTTCCAAGAATAATCTGTCCTCAAATACCTCTAATTTAAATCTTTTCCTTCCATTGTAGGAAGCTTACAATCATTTATGATTATTGTCTCATTAGTGTTGCATTGACTTCTGTCTCTAGCATACAGGACCTTGGCATATATTTGCTTTAAATCTCACTTTTCCTAATTACATTGCGAAGGTTGCTTCCACTGCATGCAAAACCTTGGGCTTTATTCCAGATATTTTATAACCATCACGTTTTTGATATTATTGCCACGTTGTTTCATAGTAGTATTCAGTATAACAGATTATCACATGAATTTCCATCTAATTTAACAAGAATGATATTTTTTCGTAGGAAGCTTCGTTTTCGTAAAAATAAATCGAATGGTTTGGCTAACCATGTCTGACCACGACTGGCCAGTTCTACTAATTCTGGCATTGTCTAATGTACCAGAAGTCTTCTATGCAAACTGCAATTTTTTAAATGATTACAACTAATCGAAACGGACACTAACATAAAAGAAGCAACATAAATTAGCAACATGAGTAGAAATGGCGAGTAATGGTCAGACACGCTGGTCAAGTCGTACACGTGCTCCAAGGAGATTCAAGATAAATTTTCTCAAAATTGAAAGCTCAAATTAAAAGACTCTGTTGCTCATTTTCGATTTATTTTTTCCTCGCAAAATCATCTATATATATATAAGAATGAAGTCCTGACTGATTACAATCAACGTCCAGGCTAACCCCTTGAACCTAGAAAGTTAAAATTTTGCACAGAGGTTTCCTTTATGATGTATACAAAGAATAAGAAAGGATATTTCGAATATTCAACCCATAAGAGGTTAAAAGGGGTTGCAACGTCGGTATTCCACGCGGATGAAATCGCGGGATGCAGCTAGTAAATAAATAAGAAACGTCATCCCAGACGTCTCTGGCACCGTGGAAACGAAACGATTCTCGCCGATATCAATCCAACCCTCCGTGGATCCTGAATTTCGCGCCTTAAATCAATCCCGATGCTAACTGCGGCGGAGTCTATCCTCGAAGCCTCTTCGCAGACGTGTCTGAACGCAATTACGGTTTTCTCGGGTCGAGCAACACTTTCGAGAACGTACGGTTCGATAGAACTGACGCGGACCTGAAGAGAAAACCAAATTGCCAACAAGTTTCGCCGCATATCCGACTTCGATGCCTCGTAATGTTTCGCGATACGTCACTCTCGACCCCCGATATTTTACTCGCGATATCTTTTTTCATAAAACTTGCGCGCCCTCGGAGAGACAGAGGCGGGCTGTCGAAAACAAATAAAAGTTTGCCGTACCTGTTCCGACAACCTATCGAGTATCTCTTCGAGTCTCGCGACGAGAAATGAGAAAAAATGAAGAAGAATCGAAATCGGAGAAACTCGACAACGGTGACGTGGATCGGGAAGATCGAGCACTAAAGCCCCGAGGATGATGGAGACGTTCGCGAATTCTATTTGCCGCTGGAGCTTTAGATGTCAATTTTGGGCTACTATTTTTACAGGTGCCAGGACGATACAATTAGAAGAATTCAGGGTAAATTAGATTCTCTTATTTGAAATTCTCTTAGTTAAAATTATTTCCAGAGGTTCCGCCAAGAACATTTACAAGTGGAATTGTTCGCTAAATCTGCTATTCGATCATGTTTATTACACGTGGGAATTATTACGTTTAAAAATAGAGTCAATGTAATTTAATTATAAAATGCTGTTGTCCAGAGAACGAGGAGAATTATAACGTAATATTATAAATAGTATCGCGTGAAGATATGCAAAATTTGCACTGACAAGGTAAAACAGGGTATAAAATCGTTTCTGTTGTTGTAATAACCACTAATTTATACTTTTCACTCTAATTTAACTTCTTTCTTAATATAATTCTTGTTAACCTTTTATCGACCTTGGTTCGATTGAATAATTAAAAAGGAGTACAATAGAAGAAAAAGTGGAATAAAGAATGCTCACCGACAACTGTGACGAGTATCAGAAGACCGAGGACCAAAGCTCTGAGGATGATCGAGGCGTCGGTGAAGACCAGACCATCCGCGGACGAGTTTCCAGCCTGGTTGACGTGTTCCTCCATGACGTCCGAGATATACACGTGTTCTCTCTGTCCTGGCTGGGTCTTCAATGTCCGCTGGTTATCATCTCGTTAAATAATGTACCATGGTCCGCCGTCAGGAGCAGAACCGCGGATATGAATCTTCTATTCCCGGCGACCTTGGCCGGCCCTGCTCCCCGAGACGGAGTTAATGTCTGCCCGTTGAAACTTTAATACGCACGTCATTGGACGACTTTCTTACTTTTCCCTCGGGAACCACCGCCGGCATCTATTTCGCGGAGATAACACGACCCACGCTCGCAGGGAACGTACAACCCCTTTGAACTCGAGCGTCCCGGCGTCGACTGTGCCTGCAACAACAATAGAGATAATCAGGTTCTGCTTCAACTTTCTCATTCAAATTCTAAGCAATTTTTTGTTTGTCTCGTATGAATGGTTCGAATCTCAGGTTTCATTTGGTACAGTCGGACTGATCGTTAATATAGACAGCGAATAAATCGGGAGTAGATTGTGGAGGTTTATGCAAATTCGTATCTTTGTGGATGTAAAGTATGTTTTGAGTTGTAAATATTGGAACTTGTATTTTATATTTTATGTTTGATATATTTATGTATTCGTTCGGATCCTCGTATATTTTCGTATATTTATATTCCTCAGAGATACATAAATATCTGTTGCGTTATTATGACCAACGATGTTCAGCAGCCAACAGCTGTGATAAGTATAACTGAATTTGATTCAGTGTTGATCAATGTACTTTAGACCCTCGTCGTTATTGAAAGTAATTATTATACGATATTTGGTCTATCAAAACGCATAGTAGTATAAAATATGAAAATCTGGTGTCTTATCTATTTACAATCTTTATGAATTTTTATATTATCCTACGTTCCTATGAATCGAATATTGTCAAGATCTCTGTAAACTTGCACATCATTCAGCTCTCGTATCGTAAATCCAGCAAACAAATTCTCTCCCTGGATATTCAAAAACAGTAACAAATTTTCGTAACCTGGAGAGTCTGTAATCTCCATGGCTCTGTAAAGGCAAAGGAAATACGAAAGCTCGTTTGCGCAAAGAAATTTGCCTTTTCCTTAGGCCCATTAAAGGTTAAGAGGACATAGAGGAGGACTCGTAAAGATGCGCCAGATAAAGCAGGGCACTTTGGCACGTTATTAAGTAAATTTTACGGCTGTTCGTTCGACAATGAACTGCGCAGCCTCTCTCGGAGACGCGTCGCAGGATACTTGGGTTTATAGCGCGCTCTCGATTTTTCCCTGACGATTCCTTTTTTGTAACCTGTTCTCGTTTCGCTGTCAAACTGCGAGAGTTTTTATATTAACGAATGCTATCATCGTTTCGTTAATGGCAAACGCTTCGCGTCGTCACGGAAGCTATTCGAATTAAATATCTCTAGAGAAACACGAGCCGAGAGAACTCCACTCGAGAACCAATTGTAAGTTCAATTTCAAATTATTGAAATTATTAGTTAGTTAGTTGAAATTAGTGCACAAAGTGGATCGTGTAATTGGCCCAGGTCATAGACTAAGGAAAATAAAAAAGAATGGTAGGTAAAGCTAATATGGTACGAAAACATATTTCTGTAAGTCCGTCGATGCCCTTGCAATGTTCGAAAATCGAATACGTTTGGAGATGTTTCATTTATTTCTAGTTGTAACAAATTAACCAAAAATTTGGGAGGATACTGGTTCACCGATATAACGAGTACACGTGCTGGTACACAGAAAATCTTGATCTTAAGAGGAGTACGAGCAATCAAGCGAGATATAGTATCAACGTGTAGGGGTGAAATACTCAATACGTGTCTTATCAGCCCATGTTCTTTAACCTTCTTCGAATCTACCTCGCCCTACTTGGATAATATGAATCTACTCTCCCTTGATGGGCTTTCACAAAAATTAAGTATATTTCCACCTTGCATTCATGAATGCTGAATAATCAAAATGATGAATATTTAAGTGATAGTAATACATGATGGAAATTATCACTAGGTCATTATAAACCTGTGCTTCGATCACCGCCAATAATCACGACTTTTATTATAAAATAAAACTTCGTACAGTGTGAAGTTTTCTACGATCACGGAAAATGCTTAACCCTTTGTTCACCTTACATTTCGTTGAGTTTCGAACTAATCGTAGCGACATTGGTTTATAAATAGGTTCCTAAACTGGTACACTTCGAAGTAGCAGTAAGATATTTTATGATCACGAGTTTCGAATCGTAGTAGAAAAAGGTTCAGTCGTCGAAATTGTTAGCCCTTTGTAATGAACTTGTCGTCTGTCAATTTTGCAAGTAACGTGCGCAATCGTTCTATTTTTATTAAGAGAAAAGTCAGCCTAGTCCAATTACTAAAATTCGTCCACGTAGACGGTGGTACGAGAGAATAATTTCAGTCGGTAGCTCGTTCCGAAGAAATTGATCAAAAGACGCAACTCATCCGTCAATTCGAGCGTCAATTACGCGGGAAAGAACGATCCCGGAAGCTCTTCCTAACGTCTCGCTTCATCCACGATCCATTACCGTGTTTCTGCTTTAACTGCGAAAAGCGTTTCAACGTTTCTGACAGTCTCCGAGTCATTTATAGGGGATTTTTCGGAAGAAGGATCCCTTCTGTCTCCCTGACGTTCGGGATCCTCCGTCTCGACGGAAATAATTCTTCTTTCCGGGCTACTCAGGCGACGGTGTCGCGAGCACACCTTGCACGCTCTATTTTGCATCCCAGGTGTTTCTCGTTGCAAAGTTTCAGCGAATAATTGAGAATAATTCATGTGAATTATTCTCTTTGTGAATATTAAACATGGTTGGAGGAGAACTTTTATTTAGTTAACTTATTTATTTAGCTTTTATATGTTAACTTATTTTTTGATGATTCGATTCTGATTATTTATTTATGCCATATTTATTACAGAACACAATTTAATGCTTATTAACTGTCGTCACTCTAAAGTTTGGCTATACTACCTACTGCCAATTCAATTGATAATAATATACATGGCAAAATGGGGGCTCAATTAAGGTTGCATCACTTCTTCTAGTTCAGGAAAAGTTCTTTATGGAAACAGATGGTGGCCAGTAAAAAGGCGTTTGGTCCTAGGTTGCTGGTGGACTCATCAGTAAACCAGATCTTACTACCTAAACAAGTCCACCGGGAACCTAGGACGAAACACCTTTATACTGGGAACCACCTGTTTCCATGAAAAAAAACTTCTGAACTCTTCTTACAAAGTGGATATACTTGGTGGTGGTCTGAGCATTCATTTACATTCATTAGAACGTCAATTATAACAATGTTTGTGAGTTACTAATAAATCCTATTAAAATTTCACCAATTTTCTCGAGAACACTGCTCGATTACACCTTGTTATTCAAACACACTCATTACGTTTACTCGTGCATCTCGTATATGTAATTACTTTATGTCACTGGGTCGTAGCTAACGAGGGAGATCGATTTCCTAATTAAACGAAAGCGTACCAGTTACTTAAACATATTTACAATCTACATACAAGTATTCGCGAAAAAATGAATTTTTTTCAAAAATATCGTGTCGAGACTCTTACAAACTGCTTGTAACTATGTCCACAAACTTAAATCCCGCACTTATAAACGTAATCGGTCCCGCGCCATATCTAACCTGCTTCGAGTGTCCTTCGAAGGCAGAGCCGCTTCTAATCCGCGGATCCCGTAAGCCCCCTCGAAAGCGGAAAGTCCTCCGAAGAGGAGGGAAGTTAGTTACACGGGGCTAATGGAAGCCGGCGGCGGCACAGCTAAACAATATGGGTAGCGACACGCTAACAAAGTTGGCCGGGGCCAAGAAACGTAATTAAGGCTGCAGAAGTTAAGTTAATTTGGAAATACCGAGTTACGCTTGCCACGTGGCGCGAGAGGGAGTGGTTCCTGTAATCAATTCGATATCACTGTGGGTGATACTGCCCGGCCAGAGTGTTTCGTGGATCGAGGGGAGCGCGGGAAAACTTGTTGACAAACTTTAGCGCCACATGGTTCGATTATCATAACTCGAAGACTTTTTCTCCACCAACCAATACCATTTGTCTTTCGCTCGATGTCGTTCGTTTATTTGTCGCCCTTTCCCCCTGCGTGAATGTCGGCTTGAAGGATTATTCATTTATTTGTTCTCGTGATTTATTGGGAGTAGGGGTTGTTCAAGAATGGATACAAGAAAGGAATAAAATATTCTTGAAGACTGCTAAGTGCGAAATAAATTTTGAAACTTTATTATTACTGTAAATACCGTATAATCTTACTTTATTACCTTATGTACGAATTATTTATTTATGCCATGCGAATATGTGGGAAAATGTATTACGGGGGCCAGAAAGTAATGTCGTTTCTTATTAGTCATCCTTCGACAATGAACAAATGGTTGTTAAACAATCAGACCACGTAGGTTCACTCGTATTTTGCAGTTCTACCACGTCGACCGTAAACTCGCAAGAACGAACCATATTAATTTGCGTCAGGGTGTTAGAATCCTTGTCGTCGCGGTTTTTTTTCCACTTAGCGTCCACCTCTCGGGCAAAATAATCTGCTTGGCGCGTGTTTGGCCAGTATATCACGACGAGCGGATTTCTTCCTCGCTTGTAGTGCTCCTAATTAAGCAAAACGTCGGATTCACGGTCGCGCGATAATACAGATTAATGAGAAAACACTCGACGTGTATCGGACCAATGAAAGTAACCGCGTTAACTTCCGTGAAGCTGCGAACGCTCGTTATCTAAGGAATCGGTCATAAACGACGATGAGGTCGAAACTTCATTTTCCACGTCTTTGAGCGCGGAATAACAGATTCCCTGGCACGGGAACTTTTAATTAAACGGTCGGGAAAACCGTGGAATCGACGGCTGCGCGTTACGTCTTAATCCGAGCAGCGATTCGGCGATTAATTCAACGATTTGTTCGATTAAATAAAGATACAGGAGATGAAAAATGGAAAATGTAAATGCCTTTGAGACTTGTTCAGTAAAGATAGAAACAAGAATGTGAGAATATAATACTACATATAAACAGTGTAAAAATATTAACATCATTGAAATGAAAAGAATGTCAACGCCTTTGTGTCTTGTTAATTAAAGATGAAAATAAACCACGAGAAATGCCAGTGTAAATTAAAAGTACAAACGTAAGACCATCAGCTGCGAGTAGTTCAAGACTTTTGCGGTGAACTGTATTCAGATGTAGATTCATCGCAGGTGCATTGATCATAAAATGCGATAACTAATAAAACCGTGTGCCAGTCGTAACTGGAAATACATCACGAAACGATCTCTGCGCTGTCGAGAGACCTCTTATTGGATTCCAGTTCCCGCAGATTTGAGTTACGAAGCGTCGCTAAATCCCGACGTTCTAAAGCCATCCTAACGTCTGGCGTCGCCATTGTCACCAGACATTACCGCTGACCGCAATATTTCGCATCATGTCCCGCGGGAGGGATCACAACGTGGATCAGAAGCTGGATCAGAAGCACGCGAGAAAACAGGATTTCTAGATCATTGTACGGATTAAAATATCGATCGACCACGAATGGTTTTAAGATTGAAAATCTTTTTATTTTCGAACAGCCGAAATTCATGTCCCGTTATATGGTGAAAACGACTTTGAATGATTAACTTTAAATTTGTTCTTTGAATGTTGGACTGAAACAATTTTATCAAATTAATATGCGTGGATCAAAGGAGTCATAGTGTGAGGCTACGACTATTATTTTCATGAATGACTTACCTCACACGTTCTGTAAAGCTAAATCCCTACTTTGTACTCGTGACCTCATATTCGTGTTCGTTGCAAAGAATATAATATTAATAAGCCTTGTATGTTAGAATTAGATCCCAACAAGCTGTTATGACTCGCAAACAAAGCCGATTTAATCTTAATATTCCCAAGTGTCGCGCGAGTAAGCTGTCTCGTAATTATCAGATAATTATGTTTCCCTACACATTTAGTGATGTACATCTTACCACCATCAATAGCGTTCGCGACCTGCGACTGATTTGAGATAATCGTCCGTCATACTCCTAACACGCCATTAATATTACTGATGTGACAAATTGATCGCTGGGTTCTATCTGATTTTCGATATCGCATAAATTTCTCGTAGAATCGTACAATTCTTAAGATTCGTCAGAGTCTTTGCATAAACTCACTTGGTTTGTTGAACAAATTCTTAGAAATCACTCTCTTTTAGAATTTCACTTGAATTCACTTGTTCTGTTCGAAAATATTCTTTACAATTTTTCTTTTTCTCCATTTCAATCTCGTGTACAAATTCACTTGTTCTGTTTCAAAATATCCTCGAAAATTTCTCTTTCTATATTGTAGTGCCATGTGCAAATTTATTTGTTCTGTTTCAAATAATCCTTAAAAATTTCGTTATTTCTCTATTTCAATCTTGCGTATGAATTCACTTGTTCTGTCTAAAAATATTCTTGAAAATTTCTCAATTTTCAGCATCTCGAGCTAGAAACTACCCTAATCACAAAAAGTATAACCTCGTTGGCACTGAATTTTATTTACAACCAAAGTCAACGCATTTCCTGACTACTGTCAGATACTGCACTACTTCCATAACATCGACACGATAGTTATCATCGATCCTGTTCCGTACGAAACAAGACCTTCCTATTTGCCATGATCTCGCTAACAAGCGCAACACGCCCTCGAAAACGGCATTGCCTTCTCCAAGTAATTATAAAATTGCCAACGCAAGTCGAAATAGCCTGCTGCAATACGTATCCGGCTAATTCGGCCACGTTTGTACGCAAGGCCGCAAAGTTTGGCGTTAAATCATACAGCAGACGCTGCACGGTGGGGCGAGACAAGGCTCGTGGTTGTTAAGCGCATTCAGCAGGAACTTAGTTAAGCGAGTAACTTCGAGTATCAGTAGAATCGGAGACACACGTATACGCGTGTGTTCGCGTTTACAGCATCAGTACGGTCGAGACACTTGCTATGCAGCTTGATCTTCGCCTGGAAAGCCAACTGGGACACATGGATTAAGACAGTGGTAGCCAACCCATCGCCTCTTGAGTTATCAGTTCCACACTGGCGAAGAAATATAGAAAATGAGACGAATAAAGTTACTAAGAGTATGGATGAGAAGCTAGAGGTTGAGTGAAGTAATCCAAAAAAAGGATAAATGGGATATTGTTAGGGAAATTAGGGAATTTTCTTTTTATGATTTAAGTACGTGTTTTAGTCTAGAATAAGGTGTAATTTTACAGGACTGGTATTGAGGTTGATATAGATGGTTCACTTTTTAGATAATCCATTCTAGACTTTTGTCTGATGCGAGTGAAATACAGTATGATATGGCAAACATATCTGGCTATTTCTTGCTATTTCTACTTAGCTTTGTAAATATCAACAAGGCGACAGTGCTATCTGTTTCTGTTAACTATGTGCAATCAAAGAGTTAGGGATATAGTAGTTAATGCCCTGCTATTGTTAAAATAGGAGTAGGATTTAAGATTAAGAGATATGTTTATAAAACAATTATTAAATATTTTAGGGTTGTTTATTTAGATTTCTTAATTTAATTTGGTATTGAATCGACCCTAAACAGAGCTCCTCCATTTTGTATTACACCTAAATGACTCTCTAGGATTCATTTATATTATTTGATTTATTTTAGAAAAATTGTCATACTTCTGCCATCGAATTTTCAGAATAGAAATTTTTATACGTGCAACTTTTATTTACATTAAACCCTTAAGTATTACTATTAGTATCTATGATGGATTATTCCAGGGTCCCCTGATACCAGAACACTAGTAAAGATTTACTACCCGGTGAATATTAATATTCATTTTGAACACACCACGTGGGCTTAAAATTTAATAACGCCCAAGACTTTGCCGCTCCTTCCCTGCGAACGATTCCGCCTCGAGATCTTGTCACGTTCGTTCATCGATGAATCGAGTTTGATTAAAGTACACGTGGACTTAACGACGCAAGTTTGACGAGAGTTTCACTGACCTGAATGTGTCGCTTGCTTAGGGATCGTGGAAAAAGCGGGGAATTTGGAAGACCATCCTTTGGTTAGCTCGAAGATTACACATTATCACGGGATAGTGTTCTTGATGACGGAATTTAATTGGAAACTAAGAAATAACTTTTTGTTCACACTTTATTAAGGTAATTGCAGTGACGATCCTTTCCTTGTCGTTACAAATTCACCTAAACTTTCTTAATCAGAAGAATTATTTCTCAATAATTCAAGTAATTTCGTTTAATCAACAAATTAATTTCGTATCATAAATATCAAGCATTCACGAAACCTTTTATCGAGTTGGAATTTAATGAAATACGAAACTTTATGTTAGAGTACCGGTTTAATTCACCGATTCAAGTGCGTCGCTTTGTGAAACCTTTCTGCGAACGAGAGGAGAATTGTTCGGTCAGATTGAAAGAGGCAGAATCGATGCTACATTATGTATGAAAATTTCAAATTTAACCAAATGACGGAGTTAATCGGTTTGCCATCTGCGCGGCTCATACGGGAATCAATTTCGGCACCGAGCTGCTCGTCTGTCAATAACCGAGCACTCATAACTTGCGGCAGCTCGCCGAATATCGACGAGGATGGAACCGATTAACCCCTAACAAAAGAAAAATCCACCAACGTCACAGTATTTTTATAGTCCTTCGCTCCGAAACGCTGGAGTAATAATTCTGGTAGAACGGAAGTGTCTGTAAGTTTTCTGTATGGTTTTTTATATTAATGCATCAACTGTAATTCCTTTTTCCCGCGATAATCTCATTTCCGAAAGAGGAATTACGATTGTTTCGCGTTTAACGCTACTCACGGTTGCCAAACCGAAGTAGTTGTACCAACCGGACACGGAAGTAGATCGCTGGATTAGGTATCCGCGCGTGACGCTCGATGGAGACACGCGGTCATCGAGTCCATGAAAAATCGTCACGCCGTGTATCGCGATATAGTAGGATTAAGGTCTCGGTAAATCATCGTTGGGTGATTTGTTTTGTTATCCGGTCCCCGAGGATTTTTTTTCAGCGATCCGATCCATCCGGGCGCGAGGGAACGCGGCAAAAATGGGCTCGCGTGCGCAGCTGTTACAAATAAATCATCTCGTTGCGGGGAAAACGTGAATGAATATAACGCAGCGATAGTCGTGCATGGGGAGCGATTGTTGGCAAATTTTTGAGGAATTCTTTCGAGGCTGGCAGCGTTCCAGGCACGCGAAGATCCATTGTGGTGTCAATTTCATGTGACAGGTGTTTAGTGCTTTATGATCATCCGAATATCGGTCTATTTCTTTGTCAGTGGTTAATATTAGACGTTGAAATTAATTCGGTGAGAATAACTAACTAAACTGTGGATTTATGCATTTATGACACAAGGAAATATGATATATATCAAATATATAATATACATATATTTGGTTCTTCTACAACTGTAGTTGCCAATTATTAGGCGTGGAAATTAATTCCCTTGCCTTCAGGTTTAGTTGTTCGTAACTCTAGTTTAAACCAACTTTCTACTAATGAAACACACTGATTGGAATGTATGACCGAGGGAAGATTAAAAGACGTATCGTATTTCCTTATGAATACACGTTAAGCTTACCTTGTAAAGGCACATAATTAATTGATACGTCTAATACACGCGTATAATGCACAAGTGTGGTCGTAAATCCGAATTCCAAGCCCACCTGAACTCAGGATGTAACGTTTCCGCGTGTAAACCCCAGAGGGGCTGGAAGTCGCTACGGAAAAGATAAGAAAGAAGATACGGAGATACGGTGGAAAGCCGGAGAAATTATATCCGCGGATAATGCATCCGATATGCAGGAGGAAATTGCAACTCGGGCATCGCCATTATGACGGAATATCCTTTCCATAAATTCCGTTTCGCTAGGTTCGGTTATCAGCAGCGGCCATCCCCAGCCTGGCTATCCTTTTGATTACGTTAATATAATATACTGCTTCGTATTCAAAACGAGATCTCGAAGATCGCGCCTCAAAAGATACCGGACTGCTGTCTTGATTTTCCAAAACGAAACGGAAGGGATGCTTGACCCTCTTCGTTTCGATAATAAATACCTCATTGAAGTCGAAGCAACGTACTCGAGCACCGCTAAGCAGCTCTTTACTATCTCGCGATCGACTTCCAGATTTTATCCACAAGATAATTACAAAGTATTCCGAAGATTTCTCGTTTACGTCGAGGGTGCTACAGTTTGAGAAGAAAATTCCAACGACCGCCAATTAACGATGGCATTTTCTAGCCGAGCATCGATTCGATTGCTATTCTTATCTAAATCAAAATTTATGATGTGCCCCTACAACTTCTTTTGTCAAGAAGAGAAATTAATTTACACAGTATACACACGATTTTTCATTACATACAGTCAATCCCATAAATGTTCGTACCCTCCATGTCTATTGAAGAAGTTTGACTAAATTAAATAATAGTTTTGATATTATCAAATGAATTTGCAATTGCAAATACGTATACGAATAAGCTTATACATATTCATAGAAACATAAACTTGGAAACATCAAACCTACCGTTCAATTTAAACAAATTTCTTCAATAGACACACAGAGTACGAATATTTATGGGACCGACTGTAATAGCAATCCCGCATAAATAAACAATTTTGTTAAGTTTTACTTGTGTCTAATATTTCCGCCACCTTAATTAATTTCCCAAGCCTACATATATTTCGGGACTTACTCAAAGAAATACATTTTCCCCATCCCTGACGGCAGGTAAGCGTCTCAGAATTTCAAAAGAGAGTTAATCATACGCAACACTGCACACCGTTTGCTCAACGATCGAAATTATGCGCATACATTAAACGACACACGCTACCATTAACGTTCGCCTTCACGTCGAAGCAATAAGGGCGTTAACGCCGGTAATAGAGCACCCTAAGTACACCGCGGCGCAACGTAGCAAGCGCTGCGAAAATTGCCTTCACGCACCGGTGTACAAACCCCCGCGGAAACTCAAAACGTGATCCAAACCTTTGAAACGGCGCGTTGCTACGTATTCGAGCGCGGCATAAACCTATCCGCGGTATCGTCTTTATCGAGCTCGAGGCTCTAATACTCCCAGGCGCAGTTACAATGCGAGCGGTAGCGGCTGTTTCAGGGATGATTTACAGCCCCTAACGCGTTACCGTCGCGCGTTAATTCAGTCGCTGGCGAAATTTTGGAACTTGCCGAGAGCAGGATACGCGCGCGGTATTACTCGTAATTAAAGTACACGGTTCACCCCAGCTCCTAACGAGCGATTATTGAACGTTTTCGGTTATTTGATCGGTGCCACCTTCGGAATGTATGCCAAGTAGTTTAGGTATTAATTTATACGACACAGAAGTATCGAAGGAACGATAACAATGTTAGTTTCGTCATTTGTCTTAATTTTCTTCTTGTTTTAAGTAACATCACCTGCAATGGCGTCACCTAATGTTTCTTTCTTTAGTAGATGAACACCCTGTATATATATGAAGAGAGAAGTATAACAACCCTTGTATTACAGCGGTGACGAAATACTTACGAACATAGGAATAATTATTTTCATTATATGCATTACATGATACCAACAACCAGCTGTGTTAGTGTGTACCAATAACGTCAAATCTGAATCTGCATTATATTCAAAGAGAACTCTGTCCATCTCGTCGTATTTGCGACGAAATAGAGTGAAATCCAATGAAAGAAATGTGTTCCTCAGATTGACGTGAGGGTACATAAATGATTCACGAAAATTAATTTTGTCTTTCGTCGATTATTTTAAGAAATTCATTCTAAAGTATCCATACGGTAAATAAAGTGCGAGCTCGAGAAGGTTAAACATCGATTTAATAGCGAAACGTGAGTCCACGTGGCGCAATAAATATCGCTCAGTCTTGCTTCCTCCGGTTGTAATTTTACCGTGAAAAGACCCGTTTCTATAGCGTGTGACTCGAGCCGAGACGGTAGACGAAGGAGGAGATAGGGAGAACGTTGAATAGCGGAAGATAATCAAATGATGCCGGATTACACGCAGGTACCCGCGGATATCGTCCTCTTTGTCGGAGAAACGGCATTAGCCTTTCTTGCTATCCAGGAGGTTAACTTCGTAAAGCCTTCGCGTCCTCGTGTTGATGTAACGATGAATGTACGGTTGGGTTTGCGCGTATCGCCGTAGGCGTCAGATTATGAGTACACAAACGGAGGCGCAGAGATGCAACCTGCGTTTATGCGATTATTCAGTCGCTAAAGGAAGAAGAGAAACACCGATTGCACTACCGCACAGCGCAATTCAACGCTCTGGGGCAGTGGCGTAACAATCCTTTGATATTCGGTTAGGGGGGGGGGGGGGTTGAAGATTTTATATGCTTCGATATACCAATAGGAGGCACGTTTTTATGAAATGTTTAGTTGAAGTATAAAGTTTACGAGTTATTTTCTTTACGAGTTTACGATATTTTCTTCGTTCTTCTTCGATTTTTATTTCATGAAAATTTATGTCTCTTTGGCTAGATGTTTTATTGAAGGAAAGTAATTTTTTGTTGTTCATAAATTTTATTGAGATGGCGTGAACGCTTTATCTGCACGTCGACTACCGAAGCCACTTCGAAACGAACCTGTTTCACGTACGATTCTTCCGTTCAACACATTGACTGGCAGACAACTATTCAGATGAAAATTTCTGTTAGGATTGAATATTATTCGGACTATTGAAGACTACATAATCGAATCTCGATCGTGGTATTTATTTTTGTGAGTTCATCAAAATACATGAATTTCATTTAAATTCATTTCCTCGATGCTTAATATTTAGAATTAATTTTTGTAGATCTTCAGTGCAAACCACTGTCACCCCATATATTATGGCAATCAACGCGTTAACTCGCTTTAAACTTCCAGTAAGATTAAGTCACGTTGTTCACAATTTTTTTGGTGATCGCGGTTTCACCTCTCCTTCGTCTTTCCCCAATTCACGAAACGTCAACACTAAACACAGACGCAATATAATCACACATCAACCACGTGTTGATACAGGTAGCCTGAACCAATTGGTTCGACACCTTCCCGCATACCGAAGGTCATTGAAATCGTCGAGGTCGTTAGCATGACGCACAATTTCGCAATTGTAATTGTTACTTGCCAGCTCGCCTAGGACTTTTTCGGAATCTTGTCTTCGTCCAAAACGCTAAAGCGCAGCTTACCTTCGTTAAGTATTTAAAGAAACAAGATGGCTTAGGAGCAACAGATTATAAGGATTCTACACAAGTCCAAAATTGTGGACACAAAATTTAAGTTCTCATATATTATCGACGCTATCGTTTAGGGCGAATGTCCTTATTTGTACCACGCGGAGAAAGACCAGCGTTCTTCGAAAACTACACATTAGTATTTCTATTTTTTATTTTTCCATATTAATTTTAGGCCAAGTTAACCCTCAAAATTAAATTTCATTGGTACGAGAAAAAAAAAGGTAATTCAGGTCTGAAAGGGATACGAATTCGAATAATATTGAGAGGACCGGATGTAACAGAATATCAAAATCAAAGTCCCCGGCATAAAGCGATACTCTCGCGTAATTTGCATAAAGTGCTCGACTAAGATGACTCGGCTACAATAAACGCCATCTATCAAGACCAATTTGTTTGTCCAGCAACCACCAATCCTGTCCTCGGTGCGACGGCTACAGCCATTTGCGTCGCGGGGGTAAACTCGCGCGAGGGAAGTTAGCCGTAGTTACCGGGGGTGATTTTGCATAAGCCGCGAGCAAGTTCGAAGAAGAAACCGTATCCACGCCGTGATTTATCTAACGCGAAGCTTCTGGTAATTCACCAGTGGCAGTTGCCCCGTTATCAAAAAGTCTAATTCCGCCTTCGTGAATACAGTATCCTCGCGCGGGACGAAGTTTGAACGTAATAATTACGGCTTCCGGTGATATATAGAGGCAGAGGAGACTTTCGTCTCGTGCTCATCGTACGGGACAGGAAGTTTCTTCGCGAGGACTTGCTTCGCGGCGTTGTTTCGCAGTTTTGTTTGATGAAATACGGCGGGGGCCAACTTTTTCCACCATTAACACTAAATCCACCACGACCGGTCAAATGACCGTCTTCAAACTTTAGTATATACTTCTTATGCGCAATATATAAATTAACATTTAATATTACCTTCTTAAATAATAAATCATATTAATTTGTACTAGCCATGCGACATACAGTCTGTAACGATATTATTAGATATTGTTTAGTTTCTGGAACAAATTTGGATCAAATTGTGACTGACGATTTAAGAATCGAAATATATTTTGCAATTTATGATATGCTGTTATATCACAGTTAACAAAGTGAAATTTTTGTATATGGTTCAATTTTCTTTAATTATTATTATTATAGGATTGGATCGTTCAGACTTTTCCTCTAGGTTTGTTTATTCTCTCCAGCGGTATTCAACTTTTCTACTTATGTCTTTGTACGCTTTTGCTGGCCGAGAAACCGTGGTATTTTTAATACATCTCTGGAACCTTTGATCGCGACAGCGTTGCGGCTTTCTCGTGCACCGACACGATTGCAAAGCGAAAAAATAGCCCCGGAGCTTACCTATCTAAGCATAATGAAACCGGCTTCCCCGAACTATTCCCGTGCATTATCATCAGAAAGGTAAAAAAGTGTTTGCTTTTGACGAGAACATCGATCTTTACGTTAACCATGACCACGGTGCACCCGACTATTTCTATATATACAGAATGCATACAGCAGTGCGTACAAAAGCATAGATAGATTAGAGAGAAATTTTATTCAGAGGGAATCGCAAGCTGTCTTATAACACCATAGCGCTCTTCAACCCTTTGAACGCGGAATGATTTTTCCTGGAAATTCTAAGCGGGGTAGAAGAATTCCGCTTATACGGAATGATAAGACAGAACTTTTTCGTATTTTCAGTTCATCCATAGAATGTTTAGTTTCAAAAATAAAAATTAAAAACTTAAAAGACCATTTTCCTAAGATCTCGTAGTGGTCTAATGATTCTGTCGCAGTTGCCGCGAAAAGAAGCAACAGTCGAACAATCAATTTTTAACAAAATATTATCTTATAGGGAACGTTGAGTCGAAACTTTTGTACATTTACAATTTATTCATACGACGTTTAGTTTCGTCTCGTCATTCCTTATAAGCTAATATTTAAAAAAAATTGATTTAACGAATATAAACATTTCTCTGAGCCCATTTGAAAAACGTTTGCTGTGCTGCAATATTCGTGGCTTAGTGACTTCTTGGCACAAGGGTCCGTCTTTGCATTAACCGTAACCACGATGTACTAGACCACCAGACCCCACGCACACCACTGAAAGCATCCACGCTACCGTTGCATTATGTGATTAAAAAGTATTTCCTCGCACCTCTCGAGGTCCGCGTAACGCGTTTAAAAATTTTCCTTTCCAATCCACGGGAAATTTAATATTCGGACCGCGATCACATTCTTTCAACCTCTACATGGTGTCTTCGCACTTCCACAAGAATATGATCTTGTAACATTTCTATTCGATGGTTATTTTTCCAATTGGATTGCTTTCGATATTTTTTATATTCTTTTTCAATTTTTATTTACAAATTATTTTTAATGAATTATTTCATGCCTCTTTGACTAAGTGTTCCACTAAAGAAATTCATTTAGAGTAACTTCTTATCCCAACGCTAAAACCTTGGAAATCATTTCATTTACTATGCAATTTGATATTTTTAATTCGCTATAGTAAATGAAAACTATCTCTACTAATTATCGAGTACGATTATTCTAAAGTCCTTCTTGGACTTTAGAATGTTCTCGTCAAAAGCAAACACTTTTTCACCTTTAGCTTCTTGCTAAACATCAAATCTTGGCAACGGTAACAATCCTACTCTTAATGCTTCTTTTCGAAAACCTTGCGTAAGAAAGCGAGGAAACGATACGAAAGCTTCCTCATCATGTAACAATGTCTCGCGACGATAAAGCCGGTCGTAACGCGTCTCCATTAGTTCTTACGCGATCACGAGGATAAAATCCTCTTGAATTCGGTCGTAAACCGCAACTGCAGCGTCGTCGATAATGCCGTGGCAGCGACGTTCGTGACAATTTTGTCGAAACGCGAACAACGGCGCGATATTTCGTCGCCAGGTAATGTAGGTGAAATCCAATTTTCTATTTGATCGCGGTAAACATCAAACGATCGCCGCTGACACGTCCACGAAAATACACTACCGTCGAAACAACGCCGGCCCACCGCCGTTGTTATCGCTGTCCGCGTGCTATCCAGCGGACGCCAGTCTTCTATAATTCGATTTCGCGGCTCGCTTCGGAATTTCGATCGAGTTTCGTGGTCGCTGGTAACCTAAGAACCCCGAGTTTGGTCACAAAATTTCCTTCAAAACCTTTCAAACTCTTCCTTCGTTTCGGGCCGCTTCAACATTCTACTTTGCGGATGGTGGAGACAGGGTTAGGATCCGTGGCTTATTTTAACTACCGAGAGTCTGTTCACAGACTTTTTACCGCAACAAACCAGTGGTTGAATATTTGTATTCAAACTGTAGTCATAATTTATCGAGTGTCAGTGTACAGAATTAATTCATGCGCTTCGTAAACCCATCAAAATTTTAGTTATAAACGAATCTTTTGTTTCAAACTAGTTGTCGCGTGTTTTACAAAGGCTGGTATTTACGATCTTGCTAGACTTCTACTTCTCTTTCTTGGAAAGTTGACGCGAAGAAAGGTAAATAAGTGATACCCTCATGTTAAGTGTCAACAGATAACTTTCTCGCCTGTCGCACGGCGTTTTCTTCTTTGTATCGTTGACGACACCAACGGAGAGGCAAAAACGATGACTTCGGTACGGATGCTAATGAAAGGGAACGTCGACAATTGAAACGGATTTACTTCGACGTCAGAGACGGCCGGATACTCGGGTGAAAGGGGACGAAGGCAATCGGGAAATAGGATTCACGCATTGTACTGTAACTGCCAGGCAATGTTATGGATTAATTCTCGAGCGTTTCCATTGTCTGCGCTTCGAACAGAAAATGGATCAGGATTCTCGCCATTGTTGCCCACCCCCCTCCCACCCTCCTCACCAACCCCCCTTTACCTTCCTGCCTGTACTCGCTCTTGGCAGAACCTTGATTACGAAGTGCATCCCAGGAAATTACAAAATTACTGCGAGCCCGCGTATCGGAACGTGCTCATTGTTATGTCCCATCGGTGATTACTTTACCAAATTGTTTTCGAAACACTTCGCTCTGTCCCTCGAGGCGGAGCTCTGGTTTGTTGGATGATCACTTTCAGGGGCTTGTGGTTTGGAAACAGATCGTACCAGGAAATTCTCCCTTAGCAGAGCAATTTATTAAGCTTGGAATTGTAAATGTGTGTTTTGGATTATGCAATATTGAGAGACATTATTTGTGGAAAGCATCGTAGTATTTAAGAAGAAAATGAATTTTTAGCTTTGATCGAAATCGGAGCATGGGAATTATTTTTTAAAAACGGAGTAATAGTAACGAAAGTTCAACGTAGCATTGGCCGGTGATACATGGTGATCCCAAGTTTTTTTATTGCTCTGTTATTTTCGAATGGAAAATTATTAACGTTTCTAAGTCAACGTATTATGTCTCCATATAACGAAGCACTAGAACATGGACATTATGAGCGTGGAAATACTGTTTTGGCCCACTGTAGTTTATTTTCCATTTAGCTGGCAATTGATCGTGCACAAATAGAAGGAAAATAAAATAGAGTAATACTTTTTTGTACGAGACATCGTGCTCGATATAATTTGTTTTCGAAAATTTGCATAAATAAACGTGCCCGTTTATTATTCATCGCTGCTTGTGTTGATGTTTGGAAACATTGACTGTGGTACAATATTGTCTCTTTCAATTTTGTTATTTTACATTTAGATGGAACCAGATACAGCAGATAGTAATGTTTGCGAACATAAATGATAGCAACAATAATAAGCAATGGCCACCTGAAATTTGCCGACACATTTTCAAAGTCAGTTATCTCAAAAAAGAAGCGCCGCAAGAAAAGAATTCAATCTACATTTTCAATTTATTTGAAACTGAAGTATCACTTTTAAATTAATCCTGCAATAACGAATTTATCTTTCATTTAGTTCCACGTGTACAACGAATTTTACCACGTGACTACCATTAATAGAACAATCATTCCGTTTGTTTGTGTTCGTTGAATCCAACCAGGCTTGAATTCCTTCAACTGCTGGCGAAGGAGGGCCATCCACCCTTGGGAATTATTATTCAACTCGACGTAATGGTACGTGATCGAAATACCAAACTGGACCAACAGTTTTTCGTTTCGACGTTTTTTTTCGGCGACGGTTTAACTCGAAATCGCTGAACTTCTAAAAGCATAAAAATGGAAAACGTGACTTCCAGCTCGAAATCCAGAAGCTCGCGCGCGGAGCTTTTTAACCCGATAACATTCTGTTCCGCGACAATTTTTAGTCACGCTTCAAACATTTGGAAAAACAACTAGAAACTTTTGAGAATGTATGTTTCATTAGAGATAGAATAGGTAAATAATTAGATTGCCCAACAAATTCTTTTAGTTTTCAGGATATATAACGTTATGTTCAAAATCATTTATTATCTCAGGACGTATTTTTTCTTTTTAATTCCCATAGGAGCCCCTCTATTTAGACGTTTACACCAGAACGTATCCTTAAATGGAATATATCCAGGTATTTTTCCAGCCTGCTCGTCGTGGACATTGAATCGCTTGCAACTGCAGCAGCAACGGCGGACACGTCGTCCACGTCCCGAGGGTTTCATTCCTTAGAAGCAAAAACTGCAACTGGAGGAATACAAGAGAAATTAAGTTGTCGTTTCCCCCGGTGAAACGTGGTTGCGCAACAAAAATGAAATATTCATGGACGTCGATAGGACAACACTTTGCATACGGAACCCCGCTGGCTCCGTATTATTTTTGTTTCGGAAAACTGCGAGGGTCTCCTGCGAAAATGCTGCGTCGCTTATTCCGCAGACGGTTCAGCGCGCATTCGACAGGGCAAATCGGAGATGTTTCGCCATACTTTCGGGAACCGCGAACGCAACAGCGTTTCTTAATAAACGCTGAATCTGCGTGGCATTTTCAATTATTCGATATTTGGAGAATATCTTTTCGTCACTTTCAAATTTGTGAGAGTCACTTCAACGAGAAGTCTTTGTGTAAACTTTTAGGATCGTGTAAGGTACATTTCTCATATTGGTTCGTTCATCGAATACGAGTGGCAAATTATTTGTTATGAAATGAAAATTAATTGACTTGATCGATATCAGAAATGACACAGTCACGGGATCAATGCAGAAATAATATTCTTTAAAATTATCAATAAGGGGTATATTTCCTTACAATGTATTGAATTTCCAAATAAAATACATTCATAATTTTTAATCCATCGTACAACCGAGTTTCATTGGACATTCACGCGTTTGCAATAGTTTTCAACGATAATTATGTTTCCCCGCGAGTTGACCGGACGTTTGTCGAGTCAACACCCAAACGAGTAACAGTCGCAATGAAAGTCAGGCTGGAGAACTTCCTCACGCCGTCGGGCTGTTCAGAAATACAGTAGCAAAAGGATGCGAAGCATAAAACGCAGAGAAATATGCACGTAGCCAGAGGATTAAATTCGAAAGAAAACGAAACTCGCAAAGTATCGCGAACGAGAAAGCCATTTGTTCCGCTGTCGTTGTACTTCGAGAAGCAATCTACTTCATAATCTAATTCCTTGTCGATAGAAAAGGAAGAGCATGGGGACATTGCACGCCCCGTGTTCTCGTTATCTCGTCCACGTTCGCGTCGTATCTTTCGATAAGGGTTTCTTCTATTTTAATCGGTCATACCGATCGTGATTTTTGCAAATAGATAACGAAGTAGCTTGATATTCTAGTATTGGTATTCTTGTTTTAAATTATTGATCCTCCGTGTGTTCGTGTAACTTTCAAGTTGGATGGTTCTATATTCACATTTTATTAAATAATTTAATTTAGGATTTCTTTGCACACAGTGGTTTCACAAAATTACAGGGTGTCCACGCCAAGAAATGGCAGACGCATATTTCAATAACTATTGATGATACGACAAACTTGTTTTCATGTCAATTTCAAGATACAATGGGCTCTATATCGTTGATTTTTCGTGACATAAATATTGTTACAGTCATGAGTAAAATTCAGCCTGTACAGGAATCAGCCAGTGCTACACGAGTGCTTGAAAATATTACGATTGTGTCTTGGACAAGGCTCGAACGTGTTTCCATCAAGAACCTCTGGCCCAGATGAGCACCAATCTTCTGGTAATACACAATGCGTTCATTTACGGGACGACTCGATACGCTCAGAAAAGAACCTTCCCACCGATTGGAAGACTAAACGTCTCCGTAACGGTGGAATCTATCGACGAACGATCAACGGAGAATACCTATCTTTGTAGCAATCTGTCGTATAGCTGGGCAACGAAACGATCTATCCAACGCGTGTATCCATCGATGAGAAAACTCGTCAGGGTGACGCGTCACCCTGTCGTCGTTTACTCGTGAGTCGATCGCCGGGAGAAACGATACGGTCGGGAAAGAGCGCTCTTTCATTTCTGGTGTCAGCGCAGCACGTGGCCAGATTAAAAAGTCGTGAAGGAACTTTCGTATAAAAGTACTTACAACTACAGGGAGAAGAGAAAGAAAAAAAAAAAAAAGGTGAACCGGTTGAAAGATAACTTGGAAAGCAAGAGAGAAAGAGGAGGTCGGGGGAGCGGTGGTGAATCTTGAATCTAAAGCTGGGGATCGTTTTCGAACTTTTCTTCTTGGGCAGAGGAAACCGAGGTCGCCTCTCGGTTCTTCTTCTCCTACTTCCTTTTTTTACGGGCTTCCCTAACCTTCATTAAATTTATGTCCCCTCCCTCCACCGAAAACTATTCGTCCAATTAATTCAGCCGGCGTCCCCTCGTAATTCTTCGTTCGATCTAATCGCTTAAACGCGTTCGATGGAAACGACGTGCCTATAATCCGTGAGCACCGGGGATATTGCTCGCTGCGCTCGAGTCTTCCGTGACCTATGACGTAAGAGCCCCGTCTTTGTGGGTGGCTGGCTACCGGTGACGTAACAATCTATCCTTTCATAAAGTCTACTTAAGAGCCTTTTCGACGTTGCGCAATATCCTACTCCGACGGATGTTGTGGAAACAGGGCAACCAACGGTTTCCTTAACGCTGGTACTCTTTAAGGAGATTGCCGTTTTCTTTTTTCGGTCGACGAACACGATTTCCGAGTCGATGGTCCTAAGTTATTTCAAGATATATAGGTTTTATATATTTTATTATAGGTATTATATATATCGTAAGAGATGCTTTGGAATCCTATTTATAAATTGTTCTACTATATCTCAATCTTCCCTTGTGTGATTCTCGCGCACTAAAGTGTAGGAATAGAAATTATAACACAGACGATGCTCAGGTGAGAGTTCTTTCCTTTAACGAAGTATTTAGGATTTTACTTTTAAATAAAACACAGTGGAATATATCAATTCCTTTACAATTAAAACATTTAATGCCCAACATCACAGACTATGTTTATGTGAGAATTATAACAAATTCAACCTCTATATTGTAAGAGATACTTTTAATTAATAACTCTTTTGATGAGCTATTTGTCAGGATTTTTTCAATACCAAATAATCACAAAAGTTCACAAAGTATCTCCCAACTGTATACCGTAATTAAAAAAATGTTATTCGAGCAATAAACAAAAGGAAAAGCTGGTTCCTTTGAGAAACCAATTTCATCGTAGATGTCGCGAAAATGATTTCATCCGAGAACGAAAGAAACATCGATCTTTCGTTACGTTGGCAATAGACTGCCACGAAATTGAGAAATCCACGTCCTTTCTGTAGAACGTGGAGCATCGAGAGGATAAAAGTGAAATTCCAGCACGTTGTACGCGTAAATGGTTCTATCATCCCGATCAAAGATCACCTCGGGTAAAAGGAAGGCTCGAGCAGCCAATAAGCCTCGGGAAATGGCACGTCCGAAGCACATTATGGCTGCAATGCGGTGCCACGTGACCGTTGACGTTTCACGGGATATAATTTCCTGGATGGACACCGCTGGACACCGATAAGCCGTGTCAACGCAACCGGAGATCGACGAAATTGTGTCTCGGTGTTTCGTGATCGTTCCTAGGGGTTAATCGACACTTTTCGATCGAATTCACCCTCTATAGCGTTATTTAAACCGAATACATAAGGTATCTACACACTATACCTCTTCGTTAGTAATTTCTCACTGATTTTTGAATTTTCACGATTGGAGCTGGATATTTACTTTGCAAATTTACGGAATACAAACACGAATTGCGTGGAGTGAGGTAGATATGTGTATACAGTCGGCTAACGAGCGTAAAACATGCATTACCTTAGAACAACACGTACAGAATAAATGATATTTGTGCGTTTAATATGTTCACGTAACAATAACGAGAGTTGCTTTCAGAGTTAAAATGTTTGCGCTTTTACAATATTTTGACCTACGGTAATACTTCATTTAAATTAAACGCTTGAAACAATTTTCAAGGATGTTTTCTCCACTTGAAACACGTACAAAGATGCCATGTTCGATAGAGTGTTTAATGAAGTGAATGATACAGTAAAAAGATTGAAGATACTTGTATTACAATTTAGTAAAAATAATTAATTTCAGGTGCAACTGTTACCAGTACTACATTCCAGTAGAACGTGGTAATACTTGGTCAGACGCCTGCAGTTCAAGTAGAACGCATCGACGCTTGGTCAAACGCATAAGGTTTCCAATGAAATAACGCATTCCTTGACCGGAAACACGTCGTTCAAGCGGAACGGGACGATGCTTACTGGAACAAATAGAGTTGCACTTAATTTTGGACAAACTTTTGTTTCATTCGAGGCACGTTAATATGATCCAGTCGTCCGTCCGTCGAGCGAAAGGAGAAAGTCCAGCGAATCCGTGTTTACCGACACAGCCCATTACGGTCAACGAAATCGTGACGCTTCGTTGAAAACGAGGTACCGCGAGCCCTCGTGCAATTTGTGCCGTGTTTTGTCATATTATACGCGGCCCACGCTAGAAACAGGATCCGGGCGGTGACTGTGCGCGGCTTTTGTGCCACCGTCACGTGTTCTAATGCGGTGGAATGGAATTAAATGGGAGGTACAGCTCTACCTTCGCTTCCTCCTTTCTCGTCGTTCCGAGTTCTGTTGTTTTCCCTTTTCTACCCCGTTTTTTTTTCCACTGACGAAACGGTCGTTAACGTTCAGCGTAGAGTAATTATTCCGTTTGTTCTATCCGGAAGCAATGTACCCTCTGTCTTTGGACAGTGTCACGGGATATTCCTAACACGAAGAAGCTGTGAAACACCTGCGCGTACACCCACGAGTGCGCGTTCCAAAATACGGAATAAAAAGTGACGAGTCCGACTCGAAATCCGTGTTTTCTTTTCACGACGATCTCCCATTTCTACTGAATTCTCTTGGCGGAGACATTGTCACAGTGGCGGATCGTAGAGGTCGTTTAGGCGAAATTTAGGAGCCGAATGATACCGAAATACAGTCATTTATTCGTAGTTAGTTAGCCAGTTATTCCGTGTTATCGCGTGGTATGCTGTTTCGTGATAGGCTATGCTTTCTTATTTTCTGTTATGCTATGATTTGCTGTCTTTATGCTATTTCAGACTGTAGCGTGGCACGTTACGTTGTATTATGTTCCGTTATACCATGTAAATGTTTCTAAAACAACTTCTTTTAATGGACTATGCCTCTGGAATTGTAACTCTGTAACCATAATCACATCCTCAAAAAATTACATGTTTCATTTCAATCTTAGAATTCCAAAACAGGAGGATTATAAAAACGTATTGGCGTTTTATTCAGAGTTTCATCCGGTTTCATTTTTCTCTAAACACTGAGCGTGGCTTATTATTTCCCAACGGATGCAAGAATGGGTTGGTCGAGTCGTGGGCTAGATTAAAATGGCGTTTCAGATCTTCGAAGGTCCCACCTTTCTCGTGGACTGTCGTCGCTGAGTGCACGTAGCTTTTAAAATAATGAAACATGAACGAGGCACGTTCGATGAATGGATTAAGCGTGTTTGGAACACCTGCAGAAGAAAGCTGGCGATTGAGAGAGAGAAAATTCGGCCAGTAAGTGGAAACATTGAACTCAAGGAGAGAGCAAAATTGTGTTTCAGCTAAGGGAGGGAGGCACAAGCTCGTCGTCGGCGATGCATAAGGGCGCGATGCTTTCCTTCGTTGGACGATTCCTTCCCCGGAACTCCATTGTGTCATTTAACCCGTTCTTTGTTCGTGTACCGCGTGTGTACAGTGGTAGGCTATTTGTCAGATTGTAAGTAATTTATAAATGATAATAGTTTTTTAAAAAAACGCTCACAATGATTACTTACAAAAAAATATGATTTTGGTCAAGTCATACTCGAAGGATTATTGGAAGTCACTTGTTATGCTTGAATAAAAATGGAAAACATTAAATAATGTTTAAAGAAGAGCAAGAATTGTTAATATAACGAACGACGTATGAACATTCTTAATGTTTTGGATTCTCGAGCCTTGATTCTTTTAGCTGAAACACAGTTTGCCTTTCTTCTTGAGATGGTTTGACTTTGGTCGAGCTTACCAGTCGAATTTTCTCTTTTTTCTCTTTCTCCAGGTGTTCGAAAGACGCTTGATAATCTATTCATCGAACGTAGGTCGTTCATGTTTTAGTAGTCTGAAAGCTATTCCATGCACTCAGACCTGGTAGAATAGAATGAAAGCGAGACCTTTGGATAGTTGTAAGTGATCGAATGCAAAGGCACAGAAATAATTTATACGCCTAATGAAACTGAATTAATTTCAATTCTGACAAGAAATAGTATGAATAAAAATTCAAGTTGGAAAGAATCAAAGCGTTGCATTTTAGGTTCTCAACGCGATTTGAGCATTTTCAATTTCGAATCGAAGGGGCATCATCATAATCTTATCTAGCTATTTGTAGTTGATCGCATACGTCGACAGAACTTTTTTAAGATCGATTCCAGCGAACAATGGTCGGTCTTGGCAAGAACACAAAGGACCCCATTGTAGTATACGAGGACTCGACGTTAGTTTTGCCATTAGGGGGCCGATAATCGGAAATGCGATTACTGTGTTTCCATGGTTGGTGACCTGACGGTTCCGGGGGTACGACCAGCCAATAGAGTGGCTCCCTGTGGACCATTTCTAAGGTCAGGTCGCTGGAAGCACTTGTTGGATGTACGACCCAACCTGACAACTTGACAACCTATTCATGTAACACGTACAGTCGAATTCGAACACAGTTGAATTCGGTTATGATTGACCATTATACCAGACTTTATAATTTTGACATGTGCATAACACTATTGAATCATTATTCTTTTTTTTTTTTTTAATCGCTATTCTTTCTCATTTTTCCTATCCTCATATTATAATTACTTAATAATTATTTTCTAAAGACGATCTTCAGCAGAAGAATTAAACTTGAAAATATATAATGCTAATTTATATATTATTACGTATTTATTTGTACTTATATTACACACGAAAAGAAAAATTCAGTACCACATGCGGAGGAACAGAAAATTAATGCAAAGAAGTAAACATAATTCTCAAAACAAACAATCTCAAGGCAGTTGCTACAATAACACAGACAAATCAAAAGAGAGTAGAAGAAAAAAAAAATAAAAACAACATGAAAAAGGGACAGGTAGAAAAATACCACAAATAATAGCGACGTTAGCAGGAAAAGTAAAATGAAAGTCAAACAAAACAATACGTGTTTGGTACGCGTAAGCGCGCTTCGTGCGGAATCGCGTTAAAAATGGGACGTGTCCATGCCCACTAATCTCGATGCGGCAATATCCCGAGATTGTTGGTGTATAGCGAGAGATAAATTCCGTCCATTAAACGCGCGTAATCTGCGCACAGCCGATCGCACTCAAAACCGGCTCGCGCGCAATTCAGACTCCTAGACGCAAAAATCATGCTTTAATCCGCGTCAGTGGATTATCGCGTAAATTCTCGGAATCGAACTGCGAACCAATGTACCGCGGTCGACGAATATACGCTTTATCGCAACTTTTAATTTCGCGAGAGCCATTAGATCCTTCGTCGCCAAGAGTCACGCTGTAACGGATTTACGTTATGTGCTAATGCCGAATTGTGGCGGTGATTTATCTTCAGAATGCAAGAATTTTTGGGAAATGGGAAACATATAAGTGATAGAGAGGATAAGTGCTTTGAAGGGGATGAGTGTTGGAATTCTTGTGTTTGTGTGTACCTCAACTATTAAGTTGGTGAGGGGTGCTAAGGGGTGAGGCCACTACAGAGATTTCAAACCATTTCTGTTTTTAGTTAATATGTTGCTCTAAGACTTTAAACTATATTATCACGTTGTGAATGTAACTTTTGTTTCGAATCTATAATTTTCCCCTATTACACTCCTACTATTTATATTAATTCACACATAATTAAAAAGTGCCTACACTGATTGATGTAAAATACGTAAACACTTTTGCCTCGAATAACCTTTGAAATAGAATCTACATAAAAAAATTCTTGCATGCAAAATTGCATGGTTTTGAGAGTGTCACTACGTAGTATATGTGCATGTATGTTTCATGAAGTTTCCCATATAATTTTAATAAAAACTGTAGAGCAAATGAAGGGTAGATGAAAAGAGAAAAAATTATAGGTATAAATAGGTTCACAAACAGATTATTTAAAATGCATTCTGTACGAGAGAATGTGCTAGACCAGCCGAACCGTGAATTTGCAAATCTAATTAACGCGGGTAATCCTGTTCATAATATAATGAACGCAATTTACCTCGCGCGGTATCGATTCGTTTTACTTGTAAGATACCAGTCTGGGAACAGCGCTTCCAATATTCTCTAGTTAAATTTACCCTGGTGGTCTGTTCGTTCGCCTCCCTTCGCGTGCACCGCCATTGTCCTTGATAACCGTAAACCGCGCACGTAATTTCACCTTCTCAGTTTCCGACGATGTTTAACTTGTAGATTTCATTCTCTTCTTCTAATTCTCATTCGTTCCGAATGGGAAACTGGATCTCCTTTGCTTGGATCTACCTTGGTATACGCAGTTGTAAAAAGAACGTAATACGATGAGACACGCTTGGAGCTTTTGAAAAATAAGGCTGGAATAAGATTTACTTTTTAATTGGTATTACGGATGCTTTAATTATCGGATATAGTTAACGTTCACTTTTAACCTGGAACGGAAGGAAATATTATTTTACTTGGAGGTTATGAGTAATGAAAAATTGAATTTGTACTTTTATTTCTATTTTAAAAGAATATAGGTACTCGCTGTTTTTTTGTGTCTGAACATATTAAATACTTCCTTGTTTGTCTTTATAAGGTGAACTGTTATATTTTTATTAATACGTGCAAACACGTAAATTAACACGAGTTAAACCTACGAGTGCAGCTGACACCAAATAATTACTGGAATCGAATTTTCACCAAGATTCAATTATTCACCCCTTCAATTATCGCACTTTCTTCATCACGAAGGTAAAGATATAATACCAGTTGACGAAAATCGGTTCGTGAATGGCGCCCCGAAGTTTCAAACGCGAGTAAAAGCAAATTGTAAAGCAGTAAGTCGCGCTGGCTCGCGCCACGCAACATTTGGCGCGCGACAACTTGGAACTCGGAACAGTCGTGACTTCCTGTTTATTTTATGTTGCCTAACTTCCCCGCAGTGTACCAACGCAGCTCGGTGTTTTAAATAAATCACCGCGCGGAAGTTCTTAACTGTCGTAAATGCATTACAGGGGTGATCCCCGATCGGAACTTTCCAAACGCGGAAGTTCGGACAAGGCGAAGTCCCAGCTAGGATTCCTGACTGCCAAAACTCCAGAGCTGAGTGTTTTTCGTCATGACGTTCCGGTAGGGTTGGAACAATTCCTGGGTGAAACGTTGTCTCGCGTTGGACGAGATCCGACGGGGAAAAATAGCCGATCCTATCGGCGAAGCGAGCTAGACGCATTTGTTTCTGAGAAATCACCCTGCTTCTAGTTATTTGTGGGCGAAGTGGAACGATTTCGCATAGGTGCTATCGCGGAACTGTAATGGAACGATCCGCAGTGAAATATCCAATTTCCGATGTACGCGTAGTAACTATGGATGAAATTTAGTAGGGTAAATATTCCGAAGGGGATAATACTTCATATAGAAAAAAAATATTAGAAATTCTGTCTTATATCAGAGATATAGTTAACATTAGGAATTCTATCGCCTAGCTAATCGAATCCGATTCTTTGCGATCCAACCTTGAGAGTCATTCTGTCGGGATATATACTCGGGATATATATGTATATATGTTCCTTTGAATATGTATACAAGTCTCGAGTCATGCGATTGGGGAATTGCTGCGTTATTCGATTGGTATCGAGCCAAACGTTCCCGCCGCGCTATCGAGCGCAGTGTTTCGTAGTCACGTGCCATCCGACTTCATAATTGTTTAAATGCAAATTTCGACGACACGTGTACGCCTCGAGAAACTCGAAACAAAATTTCCATGCCATCGTTATTCCTTCCGCGACGAATTTTGGACAGACGAATTTTGACGTTTCTAAATAGCACAGATCGACGTGGACTATAAATAATGATCAATTAAAGATTGTCATGTTACTATATAGAAATATACGGGACTGTATCGCACTGGTGACTAAGGAGCAATAATATTAGGTCTACGCGTAACAATACTCATTCCCAACGCTCCCCTATTTTGACATTTCCTGTATAATAAAAAATACAACAATTCTATCTGTTGAATAACATTTTTGAAATGTCTCTCGAAACGCGAACCTTGAAAAATCTCCGGGATAAAAAACAAAGAAAATTGTTTCCTGAACGCTGTAAAAAAAAAGAGAAAAAAAAAAAGAATTAAATAAAAACAACGGCTCAATTAAAGCGCGAGCGCGTAAATCCGTCAGCGACAGATAGAGTTTACATCCGCGCGGGTATCAACAACACACGCGTCCCATTTCCAGACGATCCGTGAATACCAACGAGGGGGCGATCGGTTGATATTTAAAAAAGGGACTCCCGTCGTGACCAATCAGGGGTGGCTCGTGTTACGCGATGTAAATCGACCTATTAACCACTCAACCGACTCGTCGTGACGTTCAGCCATTTTTTAAAGTACCTAAACGGGGCAAAGGGAGCTCGTGGACTGACGGGCAGGCCGCAATAAAAATAAATCAGCCCACAGGACGGTCGGAGCGTCGCAAAGGGTTAAAGTGTCGCGGCTTTTCCCCCGTGGACGCGCCCGGGAAAATATGGCTCGAAGGCTCGCGAGATCTCTGTGCGAGCGTGCTTTACTTTCTCCTTTGTTGGGGGCTGTTTTCATTCGCGTGGCATTCATGAATTTGTTATTTACGACTTCTGGAAACCGTCATTCTCGGAGCATCTGTCCCTCTGTCGTGGTTCCTAATGGAAATCCCCCTTTGAAGACACGTCCAGGAAATACCGACAAACTGGAAATTTTGTTTTAACGAACTCCTCGGGTTGGTTTGAAGACGGCTCTCACCGATACGAATGTTAAAATGGTTTCCTTTAATCTGGAGGATCCCTTTCGCGGTTTAATCGGACGTGAAAATTCGTTTACAATTCGTACCTGCAGAGTGAGTTTTTTACTTGTTTCCAAATCACACCCCGAACAAGCTTATACATGTATATATTTATACATACACTTGGAAACATCAAACCTATCATATAATTTAATTTAAACCTACCTCAATAGACATACAGGGTACGAATATTTATGGGACTGATTGTAAATGTTACAAAATTGCAAAAGTATTTATGGTTCAAGCCACGACAAAAAGCACGCCTGTATCGTTAATAAAGAATTCTGTAGGCGTGTTCGTAACGCGAAATCGGATCATTCACGGTCTCGTGAATCCGCACAGGGGGTTGGTAACAGAGTGAAACAACGGAGATGTATTTCCGGTCGACGTGCGTGGAATTTCGTTTTCCTCGGTCGAAGCGAAGGGGTTTTGTAAAAAGGAGTTATAGGATTTTGTTTCTTTTTTAATAACACACAGGTGGTTTAAAATTTGTTCACCTTTTAAACACGTGGACAATTCTCAAATTTAATTATTATCTTAGAGGTAAATTCTTCTATTTATTTCTTTAGATAGAAACTCCTTTATTTTTCCGTAGGATATTTTCCCGTTGAAATCCGTACTATTTCCATGGGAAGCACTTTCTAGATCGTGTCGCGCAGCGTTGGCGAGGGTAATAGAACTCCAGATTTTATGATTCACAGCCATTCGTTTGCGGACAAGGAGTCTCTACTTCATTCCTCCACTCCTTTTCCAGGTTTCACTTGTCTCCGTGAGACGAGGGTATTTTTGAGTCTTGTGCGAGGGAAATCTCTCGCAGAATCGCTGCCTGGGGATTTGAATACCAACCGATATTCTTTTGCGAGCTTTCGATGCAGTCTTTCGCGGTGCCATGGGGCCCACTTACTCTTTCCCACACTTTCTTCGAAAGCTTTCTTTCTCACCTGGGTGGTTTAGGTGCTCTTCCTGTCAAACTATGTACAAAGTGATCTTGTGTTGTTGCACTTAAGAATAAAACCAATTTTACGTACGAAGGTACAGAGTAAATAATCTTTCTTTTTTCGATGAAAATAATGGAAAGTCAAAATCATCATTAATAATACGAATGAAGACGATCTTCTAAATACTAAATAAAAATATCAACACAATATCGATCGATTTAACATTCAGCAAGGCCCTTCAGAAAATATTTAACTGCTACCGTAATCAAGAAAATTCAGCCATGAATATTACATTTCATTATTAAAAAAGAAACTAGGCAAATTGATTGATTGAAAGTGTAATTTTATTTCAATACAATGCCACTTCATTTTTTTTTTTTAGATATTCTTTACTTCTCAACTTATATAATTAAAATTTGGAACGTCGAATGGGCGAGTCTTTTCCTAATAATAACTAGTCAATATTCAATAACGTCTTACAATAGTATCCAACAGACAAGAGAAGCTACTGTTTATTTTTCTTCCAGAGAAGTCTCAATACCACTAAATTCACGGGCAATGTCTACGATCTTTGACGTACGGTGGAAGTTAGGGCCAGTTCGGTGCCTCTCTGTTCGTGATTACAAAGTTTTTGCCCTCGAAGAGGGAAAACTCGTCCATCCGGTCCAGCTTCTATATTGATCTCGCACGAGAGAACATTTTATCGATGACGATAGTCGATATGGATGTCTTCGGCTGTTAGGCGCCGTTGGTAGGGGATCAGGATGCCCCAGAGAACTGACATGAATTCGAGAAGAAGGTGCCAGGTTTATGAAACCGTCCACATTACACACGCCACCAAAAATATATGAAACCCTTGCGACGTGGATGTCGCATAAATCCGCACCCCCGCGATATCGAGACTTCCGCGAACGAGGGAACATAACCCATGAGCTACTGTGCAGATCGCGCGTTTCTTATGAATAATAAATCGCGAATTTATGTTTTTTTTTTTTATAATTTGAAGACGTACAAGCCCTCAGGGGCTGTAGATCCCGAGGTAGCCGAGCTATAGGGGATTCATACTGATACGAGAATTAAGAGATACTGCAAACAATATTAAACCCTTAGAAGCCTGATTTTCCAAATTAAATTTAAATAAATATCAAATTATTTGTTATTTGATCTTTTTTTAATATTCAATATAACAAACATGAAAAGATAAGTGCAGAATTGAAGATTTAATATTGAACCTACAAGAATGATGTAATAATAAAAAAAAAATGTGGCTAATACATTTCTAGCTTTATCTATGTACAAAATATGTAAAAAATTAAATCGCGTTTCCCTTATCAAAGTTGCCACATCATTTGTAACCATGATCCATCCAAGACTGATCCTTCTACGTGAAAAGCTCCAGAATAAATTAACCCCGTAAGTCGAGAATTTACCGTACACTTCTGATCTGGCCTAGCTGACCAACATAACGCTCGAGCTACGATAAATCCTCCCATTTTTCTTTCGCAAGGTAATATCGCATTTGCAACTAAATCCTCGCCTTTAGTCGAGAAGCGAAACGGTTGGCCATAACGTCGTCCCAATTTAATTTAGACGCAGCCTAACCAGGACGAAGGTTAATTCCACTGTCTCTCTCCTTCTGATAGCCCGATAGCCCAGAGTTGGATTAGCATACGTTGGGATTTAAGTCGGACAACAAGAAACTGCGACAGCCCTCGAACTAATGGCTCCTTCTGTCTCCAAGATTTCCCAGGCGAAATTCATGCCTTCCTATTAGCCTTCCCAACCTGCCCAATTGTACATTCCATTGTGTAATTACAAGTAACGATGAAATATCAACCAGTGGTGAGTTTTTCAACCTTGTTATGCTGGAAAAATTAATTACAAACTGCTTACTCTTGGGAGAAAACGGAGAAGGAAAAAAGGGGATGAAGTTGCAACTTACTGCAAATTAAATGAGTCCAGATAAAATGGAAAAAATGTATTATCATTCCAAATATACTGTTTACCAAATGATGAAGAACGCCAAGAATGTCAGGAAAAAATTCTTTCTAATAAAAAAATAATAGAATTCTCATATACTTCATAATGTGGTATCAGCCTTACTCTTTAGAAAAATTAATCATAGTCTCTTTACTATTGAGTGAAGAAGGAGAAAAAAAAAAGAGGATGACGGAGCCAGGATTTAAAAACGTACGTCTGCATCCACGCAATCTATCTTCCAAAAAGAAAGTTTCAATTCACGAAGATTATAATCGTGATCGTCGAACTTGTAATGTGAAAATTGCCCGCGTTGAGAAACATTAATTGCGAAAAAGATGAATCATAGCACTTGACGATTAATCTTGTTTCGCAGCGTCGACCGCGCGGTAACGTACACGAAATCGCAGAGGATCGAAGATTCCGCTTTCGGCATACCTCGAGCAACGAGCACACGCAACAAGTTGAGTTTATTTTAGGCGAGCCACGGCTAACGACATCGCCCATTATCGTGCCGCGGAAGTTATTTAACGACGTAATTCTCAAAGGGGCTGGAATAATTGTCGCATAACAGCTGGCAGTTTCTGCGGTTTTTACATTTCTCGACGGAAATACGACGCAAAACTAGAGCCATAATTCGCAGGGTTACGGGACTCCATTGGAATCAACATTGTCGGATGAAATGCAACCATGCCGGGTAGATGGGGCTGGAAATATTTAATGCCTGTCGGAAACGAGCGTCCGCGAAAAATCCAACCAGAGTCTGCGTTTGTTATTTCGCATCGGACGTGCTGTCACAAAGCAGTGTCACTGTCTCTGGATACTCGCAGAATATCCTGACACTCGTGATACGCGGGCGACGCCGTTTCATTTTTTTCCATGTCCCTGTCGATAAAGATCAAATCCGTTCTGGAGAACTTTCGAGCTTTCGAATGCTGCTCTCCATGACACGATGTCAAAAGGCTTGAAACGATGCGCGTAATCATCATTGGGGAAGATTCTTTTTTAAGATTGAAAATCTTTTTATTTTCGAACAACCGAATTCATGTCCCGTTATATGATGAAAAATGCTGTACGGCGATGAAATGGAGTCAAAGTGGTTGTAGAGTAATAGAATTCATATGCATAATTTTTGATAGATTATACGAGAAAATATTAAAGATTTCAGACTCGTAGTGATTTACTTCATTAAACAAAAAGTTGAGAAATGCGATGAAATGGCCTCTGAAATAAATTATTTATTACCCAAAGGCAAACAAAATTTTGTCATTTAATGGTGTTAATCTTTATTGTTCAGGAAAGTTATTATAAAAAGTTACGACTATACCAAATGCTTTAAAGCTTAAATTTAAGATTTTTATAAAAATGGCGTTAATCGATTCGTGCACCGAACGGCTCATATGTTTGTCTATATTCAAAAAAAATATTTATATCCTTCTGGTACATTTACCAATACACAAGACAACAAAAATGTAGTGATACAGAATTCCAACAAGAAATTCATAAAGAAACCAATAGCAAGGAATAGTCTTACGACACAGTCTTGCGAAGTTTTGTCACTGACAGGTAAAATAACTTTACCCTAAAGAGGTAAAAAAGGTCGAGAAGTGGATCCCCGTTTCACGCATCCAGGCTTCGAAGAGAACGAGAGGAATTCGCTGGGTGGGTGCGTGCACGCGTAAAACCAGCCGCACTCGAGGCGTTAATTCTTTGAAAAGTTTTAATAACCGCAGAAATTACTGGGGAAGCCGCTCGCGAGTGGCTCTCAGCTCTCTCCCCGTTGCAAATTCTGGTGTGAAATAAAAACGGTATCTCGTCGGGTGAGCATTTCCCACGGAGGTCGGGGACGGTAATTCTTCGAGCGCGTCTCGTAAAATCCTGACGGCTCTCAGAGCACGAGCACGGAATGAAACAGCATCGCCTGAAATCTGCGTTCCTCGCCGCGGCGTGCAACAACACTCGTATCAAGAACCCCTGTTCCGTGCCGGAAAGAACGACGGCGACGGTCCAGCTGTTGCGCAAGAATTTTTCAATTTCCCTCCGTCGCGTGACTGCGATTGCATTGCGACTTCATAGCGGCCGGGGTCGTTTAGACGATTACCGCGGTCACCCCTCTCTTGATACGTTTACGGTGGTGATTTTTACATTGGCTGAGAGAAACTGGTATCGATTTAGATTCCTTCGTTTGGAAGATATCGAAAGAAGCAAGTGGGAATTCGTGGGATTGGATAACAATATTATATAAAATCAGTCGTGTCACAGTTCGATATCTATTTCTATAGATATTTTATTTAAGGGCGTATTCACATCTTCTGATTCACATCTGATCGCTTCGTTTGAAAGATATCGAAAGGAGTAAGTGGGAATTCGTGGGATTGGATGACAATATTATATAATATCAGTTGTGTCACAGTTCAATACGTATCTAGTATATTCCATTTCACTTCATATGTTTATTAGTTTGAAGTAACGATTTTGTTGTTGAAAATTAATTGTAAATTATTTTCAAGTTTCAACTCTATTCGATCCTTCACCATTCCTTGATATTCTTCAATTATTGCAAGAGATGCATAATTGTAATTACGATTTTATTATTACCCAGCAGTATATTAGATTTGCGTGACCAATTCCTAATTTTGTTAACATCATTTGAAGTTTTCTGGTTGGTTATACATTATATACAATCAGTTAAAAATAAATGTATCTCATTTTTCAGTGGTGTTCTTTTGCATCGTAACCCATAATAAATTCGTTTAGAAAGATTCTCCAATGGTTCTCCAATAGTTATGTACGTATTATGTATAACCAATCAAAAATAAATGTACCTCATTCTTTATTAATCTTTTCGATGGCGTTCTTTTGCATCATAGCCTATAAGGAATTCGTAAAGGTTCTCCAATGGTTTCCCAAGATAAGGATGATACTTTTAAGAGCGATCCCAGCCCTCATACTTGAGTTATCGTCACTAAAATGAAATACCTGCCCCTTATTTTTGGCTATATCCTATAAACCTGCCAAGTTTCATCAGAATCGAAAGAGCGAAGCACTTCGTGGATGTTCCTTGTTAGAGTTTTACTGCTTTGTCCTCAATAGCGACTGACGTATTATAAAACCATCGTTCGAAGCTTGCACTCGGTACCATTGCCAGAAGTACGAACTTCCAACTCCAATATGATGAACGGAAGTTGAACACTCGGAAATACTAGCCACGATAGAAGTCTTCAAATATGATTCGTTAACTAACCACGAAAGTTCGTCGTTTCAAATGCAGCGTGAGAAAAGCAATATGAGAAATCGGAATTTCTGCAGAATTAGATACGATCGAGTATTACTTGGTAATTTTCCTAAAAGTTTCAATGCTCAAAAAAAAAGGGCGACGGATGATTAATCCTTCCCGTCGAGCAACACGGCGTAACCCCGAGCATGTATTCTTCCGTGTGGCAAGTCGAGCGTCCATTTCCAGCTGTCTCGTTCGGACGTCGGAGAGTAGGTTAATTAGGGTGTGGCCGCATACCGGCATACTTCAGTTGGAAATTTCTCGAAGCAACAGGTTGGCCGTACAGAATTTGATACGGCTGCGATAGCCTCTATATTTTGAGATATACTAGCGCTGAGCCATCGGATTCGGATTATTCTGATCGCGAAGCAAGAAACGACGCCACCAGTGCACGAAGCGACCCTCTATATTTGCCATTGAATCGTTTGATCGTCCCTGATCTCGATGATGCGCGATCGTTTGGTGTTCATTTTATTTCTAATATTTTCGATTTTTATATCTCAAAAATTTTTAAGTTCTAGTAATAAAAACAAAAATATTACGTATTCATGAGTAGAAGTATAGTAAGTACATATGTATATTAGGTGCACGAATTACTTTGTGCGTTTATGTTCAGTCATTTATCCCTCTGTGGGCCGAATTTCATTGTTCTACAGGCAATTTACAAGACTCTGATATTTCAAGTTGATGGTGCTGGCAAATATCATCGTAAGGACATTATATAATTATGACGTATGTGTCATCTTGCGAAATAGACTAAAATTATTTGTATTTCGTAAGAATGTCTAATCCACGCGAACAAAATTGTGCGAATAATATTTTATTAAATTCTTTGAAAAATGGCATCGTCCGGCCCGTGTCAACGTAATCCCGAACAGAACTTTCGTCGATGAGTTTGTCCGTTGTGGACGGTGAACCAGAATTAACAGGAGCGACCGCGACGGGCGAAAATGAAATTCCGCGCTTCCAAGTCCCTCTCGATGGTTTCAATTAAAGTTAATGTCGGATTCGTGAAAGTTTCGAACGACGAAAATTCCACTGCGTTTCCTCGCCGTCGTCGCGCTACCCCGGCGTACAAGAGTGGACGGAAATAATAATTTGATAGTCGAGAATAGTCTTCGAGAAATGTACTTACCTAGCAGATCGACCTCAGCAGCGCATGATCAGCGTTTGGTGCACCACGATCTTGGTTTACTTGTCTTATTGCGGGTGGCAGTGGTTTCCCAACATTTTGGCGGGCATCCTCCCTAAGAAAAGGAGAACAGAGGATTTGTATTACTTTCGTTCGAATTCATTTGGAATTAGATTGATTTGTTATTTATTATGATAGAAATTACTGAAAGAAATTTTAGTGTTGTCGATTCAATTACAATTTCTTAGATAATCAAGGCAGTTTTATAAACAGAGGGGGAGAAATTACAATTTACTAGGACTGTTCTGGAAACAGAGAAAAAAGTTTTTGGACCCGTTTGGGGTGGGAGGTGAGGCGACAAGAGAAAGACTATACCCAACATCGCGATGATCTATAAGATAGATCACGAGGAATGGCGAGAGACAAGTTTTCTGGGTAGAAAGGGGAAGGTGTTGCGATGGATGTACGATAAGCAGCCGAATATAACGGTAGAGCTTAAGAGCTTACCGCTGAAACTCCAAGTCGGATCAAGACGAAGGCCTAGGTTTTTAATGGACCTCGGGCGGATGAATAATGATAGTGTTAACAGTGAGAAAAACTGGTGGTAGTTTATCTGTAAGGAACGGCGATAGAACAAAGAGAGGGAGGATTTGGAAGGATGTAATCTTAGCCCATGCAAACAAGACCAGCTTGGAATCCTATCTGCGTCCAGTTCAAGTTTGCCAATAGCTGAATCGATATCGAATAGATCGAATGATTGGATTATTTCAGTATTCTGGCCATACATGGATACGTGCCACGAGAATTCGCAAACACGAAGAAGATCAGCATCGTCTGTGTGGATTAACTATAGTCTCGGTATGGATCCTGGTGCACCGATTCTCGGTGTCCTTCGAAATAGAAGGGATGGCTACCTTCGAAAGGGAAAATGGAAATATTAAAGTAGATATGTGATAGAAATATATGTATATGAGTATATTATATAAGGTACATAAATTTAATTTATTCTGTGCCATTTGGTTTTATGTAATAAACAAAATATTATAGCCACTCTTAGGAAAGTTTTCACGCTCATTTTACCCAAGTGCATGTATTCGAGATACACTTAATTAAATTCCTAAATCATCCATATAGAATTTATTTTAAAAAATAGTCTCAATAGATTCGCCACAGAGACGCGAGATCCATGATTCGGTTTATAATAAACAATTCTCTCGTCGAGGCTGACAAACAGCGATCCTAATTACCTATAATGTTTCTCCGCAGGCGTAAATTTCAGATGCTCGGCCAGTAATCCACTGGGCATCAATTAATCATCCCGTTTGCATAGGGACGCCATGTTGACTTCGCGAGAGCTGCTCACTTATGCAAACTCGGTTATCGATTTCTTCGTGAATCGCGCCTTGGGGTTACCCCGACGCAATAAGTTCCGGCCGTGGAACCCGCTAGACTTTATGAAAAAACTGGACAGGACTACTTTAGCCCGGAAAATAAGAAACTCTCCGGCTCGAGGGAAACTTCCGAGCGCGAGAGAAACATAAACGAGGGCTACGTGAACCATTTGCGTCAAATCGTCACGTATCGAACTTCTAACGTTGTCGCGAGTCAGAAGTGGAAATACTCGGTTCAGTTTGCTCGATTGTTAGATATATTCGGCACGCAGATGGTAACTTTCGCGAAGTTCGCGAAGTGGAATGTTTATCAGAGGAAATTGAAAATTCCTATGTGTAAGCGTAACGATTTACGATCCTTGCAGGGTTTACTTCGTTTTACATAATAGATTAGGCCTTCGAACGATTGAACAACGAAACAATGCATGAGAGGCTGAAGAAACAGTGCAAAACAGAAACGCAGCGTACGAAAATAGAAAATTACGTTGCGCGACAGTTAAACGCAGCCATGCAATGCATTTTGGGATAGAAGAGAGACATAAATTACGAAGTTATGCGGCATAACTTTCCACGGCTGGGTCCGTGTGTATTAACTCGTTCCACTTTGTGGATTAATTCCGAATTACGCCAACTTACCATGCACGGGTTGGTGGTTCCGAAAAATTTCAACTCGCTCGGATCCCTTCGTTAATTAACTATAACTCACCGGATGCTGATTCGACGAGTAACGCGCGTAAACATTGGCGAAAAACGTTTCTCGCGGGAAAAATTTGATGTCTGCTTCTGTTCTCTTTCTGTCTTGTGGGCAGCTTTACAATTTTATTTGTCTCTCGTGATTAGGGTGTACTGGTGAAAATAATGGGCCAGTAATTACTTACGTTTTTAGAAATAAATATTGTCATGGAAGGGACAATTTCAATCACTACGTCGGTGAAAATAATATCACAGCAATTGTTTACTATTTTAGTAGTAAATAATGTCGGTTGACGTAGTGGAAGGATCAGTTTCAATAATTTTTACTAACATGTGTATTGAATCGAAAATTTATGTTTGGACGTATGACGTCTGTACTTGTGTCACAACTCTGACACGTTGATAACCATCGATTCCAAACTGTTTTTATAATCCAGCATTGAAATCTTTTCCCCTTATAAATCACTCTATATTTCGAACTCGAACATAAATATTTATTGCCGTTTTAATGCTTTTCGTTTCAATGAAGATTTTCCATTTGGACAAATATCTGTCGCGATCTGTCATGTTACAGGAAAATATGGGCGAGACTTAAAATAACGAAAACAATGATTTCCATAAAAATTAGCAAAGGGACACATTTATATGAGGTCTACCGGAAGGTTCTGTCCGTTCCGGTTACAAGTTTCACCACATATGCGCATATTCATTAAAAATGATATACAAATTGCAATCACGCTGGCAAGATGTCAAAGATAATGATAAAAATTATATTATTCAATAAAATTTATTCAAGGTATGTGACATTAATATCCCAACAATAATATGAGTAATAATAACAATTATCAGATTTCGACTAGCTAAATTCATACTAAACTGTTTCCACGAAAACTAACAAACAATCGAAGTCCCTGAATTTCGAGAATTCCATATCAGCAACGTCGACGTTTGATTAATTACGTTCTCATTAACCAATCTCGTAGCACGAAGGGCTCGCCGTTCATTGTAAATTACATGGCCGCCATACAGACAGGCGAACGATAAATTCTGATTAGCCATTTTCTTTAATGGACTTTGGACCCCGAAACTACGGATCCTCGACGATTAGAACGGAAACGTCCGCTTAAGTAAATTGTTAACAATGATTCGCGCTGCGTCATTGTTTCCCATTCGAGAGTTCGATTCTGGGTCATGTCGTCCGGCGGATGACTTTAAGTGGAAAGTTGGCAAGTCACGACTCCGTGGGCGAGATCTCAAGTTCTCGCGTTGAAACAAGGTTCCGATAAAGAGGGGGAGGGGGCACGATGGCTAAAGCTGGCTTGCCAGCTAAGCACCGTTTCCTGAGCTTCGCTCGCTCTTGGCTCGGGCACTGCGTCATGGGAATCGTGTCGTCCGTTTAAAAATTAAATCGAACGGTTATCGAAGGTCTCCAGCCGCGGGAATGTACACGGGACAGTACTACATGCTGTTACGGTGAACGGTACGTCGCGAAACAGGTTATCGAAGCAGCTTAAGGATGATACAGTCACAAAAAGATGCTGCTACTTGTAATTTTTTCAAGGAAGTAGTATACTCTAGAACTTTTAAAGAATGTATTTTTTGTGGGGTGTTTTCTTGGAGTGTAGAACTTTGGGAATACGTTTGTTATATTTGTTGAATTTAAACAATTAATGAACGATTCGAAAATTAGGGAGACCTGTGACTGTTCTTTGATTCCCTGCATTTGTATCAAGTTTCATATACAGCCTCATACATTTTCGTACCCTCTATGTCTATTAAAGAAGTTTGTCTAAATTAAATGATGGGTTTGATGTTTTCAAATAAGTTTTTCATTATATATATATACAAGTGTAAAGTTTATTTATGTACATATTTATAAGGAAAGATTCATTTGAAAACATCAAACCCATCATTTAATATTACGAATGTTTATAGGACTGGAGTGTATCGTTAACAGAAATAACAAAGAGTTTTAATTTTCAATAATTCCTAAGAGTTCTGGTTTTAGCACTAGAGGCACTCATATGAATCAAGATGTTCCACGATTTTTAATTTCGTATAAATTTTTACCCTTTATTCGCAAAGAACTAAGCGCGTATTATCGTCGTCAACTTCTCCAAAAGTACAAGGTTAACGAAGATACGAGCATTGTTTCGAAATGTCAAAAAGTGTACTCTCTGGCATGAAAAGGAAAATTCGTCTGATTCTCGATGCACTTTGCCAGTATTAGTTTCTGGAATTCTTGGATATTTGTATTCGCGATATTTGCACGCTTCGTGTTAATATAATACGATGACTGCACGATGATTTCTCCTGGGGCTGGTGACATTTTGCTGCTTTGAGCATCCTTGTGCTCGTGCATATATTTCGATACGAGATCAGCTTGATTCATACCTATTCCTATCGCAACATTGCAAGTACCAACGAACGTTACAAATAAATATATTGGTATCAATTTCTGTTTATTCTAGCCTCAAAAATGAATTTCTGAAAGAAACGAGACAATTACTGTAGCCTGCGAATACCTAAAGAATACAGAATATTCATCGCACGTTTTTTATGTGGAATTTTTACTCGAACTGAACGTCCGTAGAGCTGCGGCCCCCGTTCGAAATCGATAGCGTAATGAAGCGTACGTGTTTCGAAGGCGCGGTGTGATGTTTTTAAGGCCAGCGGGCACGATTTACACGGTGCATGAGCATACGCGCTGTTTATATTGGCAGGAGATCTTTCTGGCGATAAAATCCGCCCGCGAACTGCGAAAATCCGAGGGGAACAGGCTAGAAAGTAATCGAACGTGAACCATCGAGGCGGTACAAAGTGTTCGCGCGCGATACATTTGTATTGCGATCTTGTCAAAAAGAAAAAAAGAACACTGACACACTGACATACAAACACATAAATACACTAACGGATCACCAAACAAACGCACAATACACCGACGACGTACGAGCTAACTGATACATTAATACACCAACGTGTTAATATAAAACACACACAACGCAGACTGACACGATACATACTAGCTACCTGATATACTAATATACACGAACATATCAATACATAAACATACTGTGTAAGAGTCTCTATCTTCTCTATTTGCATCCCTTCTTTCGCTGGAAGAAAGAATAGGGAGGAAGAAATGAAGTTTCAATTTCCAGAATGTCACCCTCCCAAAATCTTTCCCCGTCCAAACTTCTTAATATCTGACACTGTCTCGTTAATTTTAGGAAGTACTTCGTTTCCCCGACCTCCCAACTTTCTGGTCCCTTGCGTTCCAGTCCTTCGCATTTTCAATTCCCTCTGACACAAATTCACGCGTTAACCTTACAATATATACCGAAAAGCCAGCCCTCGAAACGAGGAAGGATTAAGATTTTCAATTTTTAAAAATCCTAAATATATGTTTCAAACGACTAGAAAAAATTTAGCGCTCTATTCGGTCGCAAATACCTCGCAAATACACGAATAAAAATTCCTGCAATATGTTAACATTAACACGTGCCTCAAACCTTCGGAAGTTTCAAGTGGAAAATAAATGGATTTTTTATATCTTCGGTAAAAATTGATGAAAGTATTTGAAATTTGGCAAAGTTCTTACGTGAAACGGTAGGAACAAGCCCCGAAAATTTCAAACTTTTATCTTAACTATTTCCTTATATATCAGTCCAGTAAATACGGAGCTATTTTCTCTACGTTTGTAACATTATTTCAGATGTTTCAGACTTTCTTGTATGACTTACGTCGCGTCCACGACGATGGGAATGCGGAAAATAACCCCGATGAGATGACACTCGTTGAATATTTCGACCTCGTGGCGGCCTCACCCCAAGGACAACCCGGTGACGTGCATACGAATAGAAAAATGCATACCTTGATTGCGAAGTATGAACAGGAATTTGTTATATTTGAAAAATTGCGACCGCGAGACAGCAAGATTCTCCGTTTTGAATTTCTCAGGGTACCCGGCGAAATATTATCTGCTTCTTGCAGAGGAACGACGCGTGCTATTGTCTACTGTGCACAGAAGTTTAAGGAGCGCGGCTCAATAATGTCTGCTCCATCGAAATTTCAAATTCCAACGTTTGCTTTATTCACTTCTAAAATTCAAGGAAGACGAAGCTCCATGGCGCAGTCCGGCGATGTGCATAATTTTTCGTTACTGGCTTGAATAAAATGGAATGATATTTTTGTTACTAAGTACAGTTTCGGGTTAGATTAGGGGAAATATATGTAGTATCATTTATTTATAGATGTATTCAAATCGGATCTGTAGGGTGACCAGAAATGATAAACATTGCTCTATTATTATCCCCTCGAAAAATTAGATTAATAAATTATTTAAATAAAGGACTAGAAATGTTAAGTAAAAGACAACTTTAGTATTCCTTATTTAGTATGAAGTATCTGTCAATAGATGTTCAGAAGATGTATTTTTCCTTGGAACTGTGATAGACACTAGAAACATTTTATTGCGCCAATGTGACTACTCTTAATGAATTATGTTACGTACATCAACTAAACCTCGTTAAAATATTTCACGCGTAAAATATGTGAAACATTCATCTATAATGTATTAACATATACAACGTATAAGAATATTCGATACCCACCTAATACATGGAAAAAGTATATTCGACGTATGATGCGATAATGAAACCTTCATTATTTAGAAGCTGTAACTATTGGCAATTGCTAATTCTCGGCGTTTATCGGTTTAAACTAATTCACCAGCGGGAAACGTTAGTTAAATTGTAACTGGGGCAAACTGAAATTTGAGCCAACAATATGCTCCAAGCTTCGTTAGTTTTTCAACAATTGCATCCTTCGAAATTCCAGTGACGTAATCGAGTTTTCAAACTGGGCTACCTAATTACCCTCTACGAATTAATTCAATATTGCAGACAAGTGTAATTTTAATCAAAAACCATCGCTGAATATTGATTTTAATGAAACAGAGTAGCCTGTTCTTATTTCCTGACAAGTGGAATTTCATAGTTTTCCCTAATTTTCGGAAAACACAGAAATTACAAAAAAAAAGAGTCTCGTGATGCGAAATGTGAAGGGATTAATGAAGAAATATATTTCAACCCAGGTCCCAGTTTTCAATTTACGTTATAGAAAAACATGCACCTGCGTCAAGCTCCGGAGTTCAGTAATTACCCAGCGTCCTTTGAAGCCGGAAAGAATAAAGCTAAATGGCTGTAATTGACTTCGCAACGACCGAATACCTTTCCCTCCGGCACAGGTCAATTATACGCGCCAGGAATGCGATATTACAAAAAGTGAGTATCAATATCGTCGACAATCCAGAGTTTTCATGTAGCGAAGTTTCCGGTTACAGGGTCTCGTTCGAAAATTTCAAGGGTTGCAACTCGATTCCTCGTTCGACTTTCGTATTAAGGCTCGAAACTCGTTACAATTTCGCACTCGAAACTCGACGCCGGGAAAATCGATCATTTCTGCCTCTACGAACTTCCCGCCAGTCAACTTTACATTTTCGAAGTGTACAAAGCTCGAAGATCGTTCGCCGCGAGCGAACGGGTAGCAAACCAAGTACATACTCGGAGGCGCAAAAGTGTCCCGAGTTCGTACGAACACACCGGCGCGCCGTCTGAGATTTTAAGGAGCGGCCCTCGATGTTGGGTGTTACGGGAGAAACTTTCGAGTGTACGAAGCTCACTATTACCCAATAACCTCTGGAATTTAAAGAAGCGCGCATTAATAACGTCGTCTGCAACAACCCGATGTTTCTAATCGTATATCTAGAACGCCGAGTAATGCAGCTATTATCCAGTCCTGGTACGAATTAAGTCGCGAGTGTGTTAAGCTCTCGTGAAACAAGATAGAATGAAATTATGATAAATTGATATAATTAATTAATTATTGGTACATTAATGTACAGTATGGATTTACGAAATCATATGTAGAACGAATTTGCTGAATTGGTGTACAGAGAGATGTAAATATCTCTTTCAGGCGAGAAACTCTTAAGTAAAAAATTCAATTAATGCATTAAAGATATTAAATAGCAGAATTTTAAATATTCATCGACCTTGGCTGCGTGATTAATATAATATGAATATATAATATATTCGATTCTACATTTTCTATAATTAGCCCAGAACTAGAGCTTTTGTACAGACATCGTCGACCGACACCTTAACGGTCAGCTCGAGCACGCCAACCACCAAGGATTATTGTTCCGATTTTGCCTCTGAGTGCTCGCCGCCTCGTAATCTCGGATTAGCTTCTCGAAGTCGTCCGGTCCAGGTTCGATTAGGCCCACTCGAACGGTGGGTATTTCGGTACCACACGATTCTACTTCTAATCATTCCGTCGAGGGGAACGGTGTCTCCACGGGATCCCTTTATTTACCGTGGCCAGCAGCTGCGCTTTCTTTCGAAGTCCTCTCGGCCCGCCGCGACGCTTTTGTGTAGGCGAGTACTTCGTTAGCTGCTTGTTTATACGCGCAGAACGCTTCTCGAGTTCTTTGTGCGCCAGGAGAATGGAATTCTGATGCCATCAGAATTCCATTCTCCTGGCGAACGTGGACCTACGACTTCGAGGCAGCCCGAAACGGTAGTAATTATTGACTCGCTCCACTAGACGTTCCGGGCGGAAGAATAGTAATTAACTTCGGTTCCGAATTCAGGGTAAGAAACATCCGTGAGCACGGAGTCCTTTCAATTTTAAAGGGCTTATTAATGCGCTTTGGTCTTCAAAAATTCAACGCAGCGGATGCCACAGAGGCGTGCCTCTGGACGCGAACTTTGTAAACCTGAAACGGTGAATCCTCTTTCGGGAGAAATGATCTCCTTGTTCCGAAATTCTGTTTGCAAAGCGATGATTCTATTATACTTAGGACCGAAACCTTTCTTAAACTGGGAAGAAGTTTTTACTATAAAATTATTTTTATTTTAATTATGTATGATTAGTCCGGTACAAGTATATAATTTGAGCCAAGTTACTCTTGAATAAACATCTGATCTCACTTTTGATGCAATCAATTATTGCAATAAACATAGCAGAGTTCGACGAATGCATGGATGACGAGAACCTGAGGCGTGAAAGAAGAGCGTTTGGAAAGAAATAGTTTGAAGTATGCCTGAAAGGAAACTCATGGAGTCAAGCGAATGTTTGGGTTACAGGAGTAACTGCCAGGTTGGGAATGAATGATAAGAGGAAGTCACGCCTGGACGAATGCAAGAGTTTAGATTTAAATTAGAGAACGAAGCGTAAAGAACAGCGAAAGTCAGAGTGTCAAACTCCGTGTGCGACTAACAACGAAGGCGTTATTTTAGTTCATATCCATACCAACGATAGTTTCACTATAATCCTACACCACAATTTTAATAATAATATCATCCATTGCCACTATCTAGTAAAATCCTACAATATGTTAAATGTTGTATGTTAAACGATGCACCCTCGAAGGAGCGTCTATGCACGAGACGTAACTCGTTCACTCGCACGAAGATAGTTAACGTAGCGCTGATGGTAGCGAACAGACCAGGTCCTGCATTCGCTCGAACGGTATTCGTTGAGCCAATAGCAGCTGATCCTCTTATCCATTACAGATGTCACGAGCCGACTTCGGCTTCTGGGTCAATTGCACATTTGGCACGACTTGATCGGAAGTAGCGTCGACCGATTCCGATCCCGGTCCGTCGTCGCGGGCGATAAATTAATTAAATTCCGCTTTACGCGACCGCGTCTGCTGTTAACGACGACCGCCATTAGGACGATAAGTATGCCGGTTGTCCGCGAGGATTTTCAATGCTGCGCGGAACTTTATGGCCTCGTCGCGTATAATGACGCGACAGGGTCGTCCTTTGTGTTTTATCGCGGTCTATAATTTAATCACGATCCTCGAGACAAGCACCGACCGGTGCTTCTCGACCTTGAACGCCATAATCATCGCGCGATGCAAATTATTCGAGAACACGAGATTCCGGCTCGCGTCGTGCTTGATTCGCGATTTCTTGGGTTCGGCGGTTTCATTTTTAATCGGGCCGTCACGAATCGAGGGCACGCAATCGTCATTTGACGTATTTGAAGTACAGCGAGGAGCTTTAGTATTTGGAAGTTTCTCATTTTGATTTCGTTGCTTTGCGACTTTGTCCGCGATGCAGGATAAAGTAATTAAGACACGTATTTTTTATTTCTATACTATGGGAGTTTTTCTAGATCGCAAGAGTCAACTGTTGAGGCGATACGTACTTGGAATTAATTTAAAAGAAGGCTGATACATATATTGTTTTTATTTAAACGCATAAAAGACTGTTTCTCGTATCGTACTGTTCTGAACATTCAAGGTTCAATTCTGATCTTGAAACAATAATACAGTGCCTGTACAGCTTACATTATATACTGGGTATTCGAAAAAGTTCGTGGCGTTTTATCGCTCGATTAAAGTAAGAATGCTACGCAAGCTTGTGAAAAAATTCGTGGTTTTTACGGACAAAATGCTCTATCAAAATTTTGATGTTAAAGATGCATCACGCTGTGGTGGACCAATCACAGAACGATGCGATGAAATCATGCAAATGGTTGAGATCCGCCATCCTGGATGGAAAACCACAATCCTGAATAATAACAATCATACCAACAACATATCCGCTGTCCAACATGCTTTCCCAACAATTTAAGTCACAAATTAAGTTTTATTATCGAATCCCACGAAAACGCGCACATTCAACGTGCGTATAACTATTCTCACTTCAAAGTATGCACCGCTCTATTCCGTCTAACAAACATCACGGATTAATTCCCCGCTCGACATCGATCTTTACCAAAGTATCCTACGACGCGTGACTTCTTTCGTCGAGAACCCTTCCTAAAAACCATCGGACGTTCGTCGTGGGTTGAAATCGCGCAATCGCCCGAGGGTTAAGCGAATCGATCTCGCCAGCCGGTGAGTGCATTTTTCAAGCAGCTCGCAAACATAAATTTTGCTCCACGGCTGCCACCGCCCCGTTTCCCCGGTCGCGTATTGAAATCGGCGAGGATTTAGTTAAACATCGCTAAAAGGACCGTGATATCCTGTGAAAATAAAACCGAGCGACGTGTTTCCATTTAGAAGGGCGGGGAGGGGTTGGCCGAGGGATCGAGAGTCGTTTCGCTTGTTTCAAATGTCCTGCGAATTTCTGTTATTTCCCCGGCGCGGACGGAACGTCTGCGGTATCGGGACGCGTCCTTTCTTGCTCCTTTTTCCGTGGACCGACTAAAAGCGCCGTTTGTAACGGCCGGCGAAACGCCATTACCGAACTCACGAAATACAAATTTCGTGCGGTTTAGCAATCGCGGCGTAATGAATGGAATTTTCTGCCAGCGACAAGCCCGACGCTCGCCGCGACAGTTTCGCTTAGAACATTGTTTCCCGACGTGGTTAATCGACATCTCGATGTGGTTAAGCGACGTCTCGAACGAATTCACGAATTTATCGATGTTTTAATTACGGCGTTTCCATCTAGGGGTTGATCAAATTATTATGACCGCTTAAAAATTACGAATTATTTTAAATTTAAATTTTGAGAAGCTACGTGAGGGGATTGCGAGAAGGAAAAGTTAATCCATATCTCGATTGAATGTAATTGAACTTCTTATCGTTAAAGGTGGAAAGAAATGTATGCTTCCTAGAATATTCGTCGTCGTAAGCGAACAATTCTCAGCCTTATTTCGATGTCAGCGAAAGGAGCAGGATGCATTGATGAAACTCAAGTTCGAGGAGATACGTGATACACATTTACAAAAATAGACTATGAAAGTCGATACAGTGTCCTAGAAAGAAGGCTGCACATTCGTTGAGGCCACGACGTGGCACCTGGTGGTCACAGCCTTGAATTCCGCACGAAAATGCTGTTAATATCGCTCGAAGGAATTCTCGAGGGAAAATTGATTTCAATGTGTCAATTTCAACAAATAACGAAGTTACAAGCCGGTAACAGTGACAGTGTGTGTGGTTGTGTGCTCGGTGACTGATTGCTCGTTGAGCCAACTCCTGTCTAAATTAGTTTCTCAAACTAATCGATTATACCTATCGATGAAGCCTGATAGGTCCTTTAACATATTCACTGCCGAAAGCCTCGATTCCTCTATGCTACTCGTATCTAGACATACGTATAGCAAAATTACGTTTTTGTAGCTTCAAAAATTATATTTCACATAATTCGTGGAGCATGATCAGCCTTCTGAAATTCTTTTATTGCTGGGAGTAGTTTCATTGTTCTGACATTTGGCAAGCAACATTTTCCTTGGAATATTAATACTAATAGGAGACGAAAATTTGGTGTACCTTTTAAAATCTGAATTGGTAAATATGAAATCATTTATTTGTAGTTTTCCTTGCTTTAATTCCCCTAGAATCCTTACACTAGGACACATCCTTCATATTCCTAGACAAAATTAATTCTATCTACATTGCTTATAAACTAAAATTTAATACATTGTCTACCACTTTGATGTAGCTCTCGAAGAGTACGAGACATAATTATAATCTTGACGATCTGCTTCACGTGATTAGAACAATTTTATTCCTCGTTCAAAATATTTATCTAGAATTTTTCCAACTGATGACGTAAATGTTTTCTTTCAGGTGTAGTGTCCTTTTGACGACGTCTATTATTATATATCCTGGTATCCCCTCAGCCATAACGAGCATGACGCGATGTCATCGCGAGAGGGTGAAAAGACGAAGTCAGTCGCGAGATGAGAAGAGCCACGGCGTTGGAATTATGGAAGAAAGCAATAAAGAAGCGAAGGTGATTTATGATCGTTGATAAAATATGAAGACTAACGTTTCAGAGAGATTTTTCCTTCCACCGTATTTATATTCGCCGCGGTTTACCCGGCATGGTAATGTCTGCCATCTGTTTCGTGCATTGCTAAGCATTATTTACGGAAGAAATGTGCGCCAGCGCAGCGATCTCACGTTTTTAATGAATTTACAGCGTGAGGAGCATCCTTTATACTTTGCGATAACGCGTGAATGATCTGGAAAGCATGCTGGAATCGGCGAGTCTTTCCGGGAGATGGCATTTAAAAGAAATAGTTTTCGGGCCATTCTGTAAGAAACAATTTCAGACTTCCTATTTCCATTAAAATAAATATTAACCATTAATGGTGCCCAGAAACATGTAGATAAGTATACAAGAGTATTTATATCTTTATTATCGATAAATTTGCCAAATAATTTTAAATGCTATTACACGTGTTTTTTCACATGCGAAGTTATTATTAATATCTAGACTGCAGATCATTTATTCTATGATGTATTTATTATTTATTTATGGTATGTTCAATATATATTCATGATAGTTTAAATACTTTTGAATTTCTATTTCTACACATTCTCAAAGAGATCGTATGATCATCAAAGGAAACGTAATACCAGTAAAAATATGTCAAACGAGTCGCGACTCTGTCAAACAAGTATGCCTGCTGTTCAGGAGTGTTACCATCACTTATTTCATTTCCGATGAATCCAAACTAGACGTAATTGATATGCATTGTCTTCGTACATATACCTTCGAACTGATTGATCCAAGAGTATCGGTATCAAAAGCGAATGCGTCCTAGTATCAAACACGTCTAAGTCCAATCTCTGTATATGTTGACGATATCCTGTGGCGTTCAACGTGTTAGACCAAGAACCAAGGACAATTGAATTATCTAAAAATAAAGAACCCTTCTAGTGTCAACCCAGAAAGACCGATAGTCCATTTCTGTGACCATTAACAGAATTGTTCACCAGTTTTCAAAGAACCGATGGTCCTACGCGAAATCTGTAGTCGTGCAATTATGATGCAACGTCCAAAAGGAGGCGTTCGACAAGGATAATTAACTTGCGCTACTTGCGTCGCGGAGAAACGACTCTGCCAGGTTGGAAAACAAAGCGAGCCTCGAGCAAGCCCGCTGCTCGGATGTTCATTGATATTCAGCAGAAGTCGATAATCACGGCGGCTGAGTTATTCGATTTAGTAACGGGCGAATTTACGAGTACGATAAATGTTACCGTTATTATTATCGCCGGTTTACGGCTGTTTAAATAAATATTAAATTAAGCTCCCGGCGTCAGTGCGACTCGGTTATGCGCGCGCCGTGTATCACAAAATATAAATCAACGGTTTTACGTTCGTTTTTACGCCCGCCCAAGTAGGAGACCGTTTACGCTCGCTTTAACGCTTTTACGCTTGAAATTATCCTGGGATTTTGTTCTTCTCGCGGTTATTCTGCGTACACGCGGCGGACGAAACGGATCGACGAATACGTTTCCAGAGTTTCACCGGAGTTTATATTTTTTATATGAGGCATCAGTGATGTTCAAAAATGGATCGTTTAAAATACGCAACACGCGTACTTATTTGGCAATTTATGGAAATCAAACTGCTGAATAGAAATTCCATGAACTTTTATTGTGTGTGGATTACGCTTTAAAGAAATCGCAAAAAAATTCACAGCGTGCAAGATTGTTCGTTAAATTATTATGATGACTTTTTTGTGGGTATACAAATCAAACACAAAAATTCAAATACGAAAATAGTCGCTCATCAATATAAATATAAATTAAACAATCTTTACTAAATATGGGGAAATGTAGGAGGATGTGCATGAGTGCAAGATATAAAATACCTGTCACACAGTGTACAAGATAAGATACGCTTCCGTTTAAATCACAGTTTGAGTCTAGGAAAACATGAAATCGCATAAACATCCACAGTTTATTATACTCTTAGCCAAGCCTCCAAACCACGAAACACTCGCTCGATATTCAACTGAAAATTAAATTAAATTTACACTCGTTCTTACTTTGCAAGCATTTACACCGACTACTTATAACCCTCGTTGAGGTTGAAACGCACGCTTCGGTCGGTTGTAATTATCCCCGCGAAATTTGACCGCGAATTTCGCGAAATAATTACAGCTGTGGCTTCGAAATTACCATTTCGAAGCACTCTCGCGCTGAGTCGCTTTTTCTTCGCGCAGACGCTCGTGCTTTTCATATTAAAATTCCGCACGAAGTTAGATCGCGGAACGGTCGGCTGTGTAAAATTCATGAAGCACAACGGCGGGGTGTACACGCGAAGCACACGACCATATTTCGTCGCTGTTTTCCACGTGGTTCGTGGATACCGTGTGCATACGCGGCGTTATCATCGTTGCGAAGCGTCAAGGGGACGAGCTTTTTCAGCGGAAAGTTCTGCACCCTGGCAGCGATGGCAAACCGTGATTCTTAGGCCTTGGATGCAATAAACAATCACGAGAATAGTTATCATATTCTGGAATTTCGAGCAGCAGTTACGAGATACGATTCGTCGCGAACCGCTAGTTTCCGAGCGCATTGGATGGAGATCGGTCGCGAGAAATCAATCCAAGCGTCGCGCAATTTCCAACTGGGAGGATTTCTCTGTTACGAAGTTTAGAACCCGCTGCGTGGCCTTGCCACTCAAAAGTGAAAAGTTAAACCGCGAGAATCTAATTTAAGTTTCCCTGCGTAATGGCGAGTTAAGCTGGAGGAATAGACGGTAGCCGAGGTTTACTTGGATGCGTTTCCAAAGTAACGTCTCGCGGCCGGAAGTCGCGGGAAATGGACGGAAACACCCTGCCACCGAAATTTTCCGTCCTGGACGTTAAATCACATCGTAGTCGCGAAACATCGCAGCGTGATTTTGGACGCGACACACTTCCAAATTTCTAGTTTCATTTATTTATTTAGATTGCTTTTTTAGGCGTTGAAATTAATTCTGTGCCTTTACATTCAATCATTTGTAGCTGTAGCTTAAATAAAAATATTTAAATTAGAAATATTAAATGAAACGCCTTGATAGCTTTTTGATCTGATATAACATTTATTTTGGTCACTATTTAGTTCTAATATTAGTGTTTATTAAAATCCTGAATGAATTACTAATGTTTCTTAAGAAAAGAAATATACGTTTCTTTAAAGGATATAAAATTGAATGGGGAATCTTTGAAAAAGCTGTCATCAATAATGCTCGGATAAAAGATTCGGAAAGAAACGCTTTTGTATGGAGTTCCACAGTAAAAGACCCTCTTAAAGGCCGTTTTACGTTTCATGCAATCGAAAGTTCGATCTTTTTTGTTACATTTTCTTACAATCCGCGGCATTAAGAATGCTACAGTAAAATTTGACTAAAGTTATGAGAGTTTGAAGGGGACTATTGAAGCAGCGAGTGGCGATTGGAAACTTTAAAGCAGTTTCTCTCGAACCTCACTTTTCAAGCTTACGGAAGTGATATCTCAAGAATTAATGGAGCTCTCGACTCACAATTTCAATAGCTTATAGAAAACATGCCTGCTCATCTGTGGCACTAGGTTTATAACGATATCTACCATAACCGTTTGCCATTAATACAAAATACTTACATCTGTTTCTTTTTTGTTTTATAAATAGTATCACCCTCTTGTGAATTTCTAATTCTTTCCTATTTTTTAAGTTTAAATTTATTCCAATAAAAACTCATTCACGTCTAGTATCATGCTCAGAACTGTAAGCGTTACAGATCATGAAAACGATTTATAATAAATAGTTCTCAAATAAATGAAGGATAATAACGAAACAACATTTGTATTTTACAATACAAAGATCAATTTCAATTTACTCTTTCTACATTAAATACAAATTAGAATTTTTACAACACGTACAAGAATTTCATAATCAAGAATTGTTATACGTTAGTTTTACTCGTATGCGCGTGTCTTTGGACTTGGAAACCCATCAAACGACATCACCTGGAAACGAAGTCCACCGTTTCGAAGACGCGTTTAACCGAGGTCTCGCTACAGCAAACAATTTACAAAATCGTTTCCAGTAATCTGCTTTATAAGCGGCGCTGCAAGGGCGGGCGGTATCCAATTCGCGGCGGCGCACACGTCGAGTTTTCAATTTACCGAACAATCCCGAAACTGATTATACCCGTTGTGTTCTGTCTGTTGGATAGAATATACAGGGTGCCCCGATTGAAGGAGGCCACCCAAACATCTAAACATTTCTCGGAATTTTTGTATCCATTGCACGATGCGATACGAAACATATATTTACCTAGTTGAAAAATAAGAAACTAAGAAAATCTTAATTTTCGGTGGTCGCAGCAGAAAGACTCTTTGAGTAACCTTCTTCGGCTGGGGACGCCCTGTACATGCCATGGAATAGTCACGGGAGAAGCAGGGGCGGGGGAGGGGAGCTGCTGGAGCACGTAATACGTGTCACTGGCAGGCGATACCGTTGTATTAAGGAGAATGGCCCCGGCGTGGGCGGACGATGTCTGACAAATGCGACCCTTATACTACTTATTCCGCGAAGCTTTGCTCGCGGCTCGGCAAAAGCGGTACAAATGGAACCGTCTGTTTTTACGCTATTACTAGCGAAATATTTCCCCCAAGATTGCGCAATAATTCAGCAGGAATATTTCTCGTGCAGGAAACCTGCCTTAATTAAAGGAAAAAGTGTACGCTTGCGGTGGCCGTGGCAACACTTTGTCGCGGGGAGCGTTCCCCGTATTCCTAGAATTTTAAAAAGGTTATTCCTAGCAAAATCGTGGGCGCGGCGGGTGAAAAATATTTGTATTCTGGACGAAGACCAAGCGGTTCTTCCATCGTTCCATCGAAACTGGCCTACCCGCGTCAGCGTTCCGTCGCCAGGAACGTTAACACTTCTACTCCAAATCTAAACTAATTTATTGATAGTTGGACTTCGATTTTCAGAGAAATTACAGTGGAGATATTTTAGCATCGTTATTGAGTGTACAACCATACTCTTTCCTCTCTTGCACTTGCTCACCTTTCTATAAATTTTACGATTTCTAAAAATAATCAGTGTATGGAAATAAATCGAAAAAAGGTGTAACAAATCAAAGAGTGGGACAAGGAAACGGAGGTTCTTCTCAAGCTGAAACACAGGGTTAAATCAGTAATCCGAGACGCGCTCGTGGGTTTAACGCTGAAATCATAGTAACGAACTAAGACGCTTCCCGAGTAAGCAAAACTTTCGAATTCAATGGCTGCAGTTTCCAGCCGCGTCTCGACGCGCCTTGTCGAATCAGTCCTTTACAAATCACCGTGCGCTGCTATTAACAAGTTAACTGGGACGCGTCTTCCGATTTCGCGACGAGCATTTACCCACGATTATTGCGATTTTTGCGAAGCTGCGCCGAAACTGCAACGCTGGGTTTGGGGAAGCCGTCTTGGCGTTGTCTTCGAGTTCAAGCGAATGCATTTGGAACGACTACACGGGGTTATTGGAGAGGGAAGAGCAGATTATTGCATTAAGCGATGCGATGATGGCAAACTTGTTGTTAAAGAATATTTATTCGATTTGATACGTTTGAGGAGAGACGTAACTAGTGGGGCAAACAAAATTCTGGCATTTCCAAATTTAATCTGTTGACAATAAAAGATAATTAGGTAAAGAGAAGGGTCACTCAAATATTATTACGCAACAGAAAGTACTATATATTGACACAGACTGTCTTATACTTTATTTGTTATACAATTTTCTTACAATTCATGCTTCTTCATTTACTCGTAATGAATGTCTAACGTAAATGTTAAACCACATATTTTTAAAAATATTTCTGGTAGGTTTCATATAAAAATGTTAATTTATCTAGAAAAACTGCAGAAGAAATATCTCCAGCTGTATTCTCCAGCTTGCACCAACTTCTGTTCCAGCAGCATTCTACATATGTTTCTAACGATTTATGTGCTCGAACCCAGCACACCTTACACATGTGCTCGGAGCGGAAGACATTTAACTTCCACCTCTTCTGCGTGATTTTGTAATTAAATTACGTCAAACATGGCGGACAAGTGTGAAAATGTGCGGTATGCGAGGGAATTAGCCGCAGTTTCGAAATACAATAACGACGCGCAGCCCAATTTGCGGTCATTTGTATGGAAATCCGTGCGTAGCCACGTTCTGACCGCAGCAAATTAATTGTTTTATAGGAATATCATGCAGCGCGGTTAAACAGTAGCTTAAATTGCCTCTCATTTTCGTATAATCGGGATACGAGCGAAAAACCAAATTCAACCAGAACGGAAGAATGGCCCCTCCCCAAATTCTGGATAGTCTGTGTACCCATCGTTGCATTGTTGGAGCGTTGATAATACTCGACGCTTGAAAACCCATCGTTGATCCATTGTTATTTCATAATAAAGGTAAACGATCCTATTTCGTCCAATTAATGTTGCGTAAACATAACGAAACGTTTATTCGAAAGACGTGGCAGATGCGATCAAATTAATTTGAAACTGCTACCTTTGTCGCGTTAATTTGTTTCGGAATTTACCGCGACGGATTATTACCAGAAAATAGTCGTTCGTTGGGTAACACGTTGTACTATTTACGTCGTTATCGTAACTGTCGAGGTGTGAATAACTGAACAAAGTTTCAAAACGTTATCTTTGAAAAGGTAATTTATAACCAAACGCTTCTGTCGCGTATTTTAAATAGAAAGTTAATTATTTTCGCCCCGGCGGTATTGTTTTAACCAATTATAATGTTGCTACTAGTTTGCAAATATTATACGTTTATGACGTACGTGGGCATGAAAAACATATGCTAATCGTGTGCCAAATACAATGCAGATATATGCAATGAAATTTTGATATTATTATGTTGTTAAATCAAGTATATTCTACGTGAATCTTCCTTATTAACATAAGCCATAAATGCATAAAATCCCCAGACTAGTCGTTTCAATATCCCATCGAAGATTATGAATTTCGCTATTGAATATGTATAATGTATTACATTATCATGTGCAATTGTGAAACTTACTTACTATTATATTCGTAACGCTCTATGAAAAGGGCAATATTCTAGTAGCGCTGGCGTAAGGCATAGCCATGCTGGTCAGATAGTAAGGTCTCTGTCTAATTCGTAGAATACGCAAGGGGAGTGAACTCATTTCAGACAAAAAATTTAGCGATCTGCCAAAGCCACAATAGACAGATGGAAGGCGAACCCACTCCAGACAAATGATTTACCGAGGCTTCTGTCTAAATCATAGAATATTCAAGGGAGATGAATTTACACCAGACAAGAGATTCAGCGAGACCCTTGTCAAAGCCATAACACGCAGAAGGAAGATGAAGACACTTAAGTCAAGTGATTTAATGAAGCCTGTATCTAAGTCATTGTTCATAGAATGCAGGTGATCTCGCCCCGGACAAGAGATTCAGTGAGACCTCTATTAATAAAAACAGGAATAATTTGAAACAAATCGTTAACCCTTTGATGAAACAGAGGCCTTAAGATTGAAATAATTCGTGAAAGGGAAGGCCCAAGACTGCAGCAAGTTTCGCGATTTATTTTCATTCAGCCCGAGTCAGTTTTTAGCTGGCCAGTGTTGGGACGTGTGCATCGTCGGATTAATCGTGTTGACCGAAAATATTTACAAGCGGCACTCTCTTAACGCGATTCGATTTGAGGGCGGTCCCGCAGGCTTGGCCACTTAAAACTTTGAACGACGCTAACTATCCACGCTCCTGCTACTCCAGCGCGTTCGGGCGGCCTTATGGAAAAACTTTCGGCCAGGATAGTCCGTAAATTTCCTCTGTGACGCGGCCACCGTCACGCTTTTCCACCGATTTTCTCGCACGCTCGCCGCGTAATAGCGTAATTTCCATATATTCAGAGTTGCCCGCCTCGCAGATATCGCGCCCCGAATTGAAACATCCGTACTCGGTTTAGAACTCCGCCTCCAAAGTGTCGTTAACGACGATGTTCGCGTTGGATTGTCAGACACTGAACAACGAACTATACTTATCCCTTATTTCTTCAGTACGGATGCCTCGAGTTATCTCCATTCCATCGATAACGAGTAGAAAATGCGCCTCGTGGTCCTGTTTGAAGGTAACTCCAGTAGTTGGGGACAAATTATGTGCCGAAAGTATCCATAAAATTTCACGCAGATTCTACGGTACTGCGAGGGACATTCAATATCTGCGGTCTATCTGCGGCCGAACGGGGTCTGGCTGCCACGTAATCCGAAATAAGAATTGTAAATGTATCGAAGCCGCGCCCGAGGTTCGTATTGTATCGAAAATGTGTGCGGATGAAAACCGATATTCGGCCGTGCCTCGATACGTTGTCACCGGTGCGCCGGGATATTCCTGCCACGGCTAGGTTTTCCATGGGACAGGCTCCATTCGAAATTAAAGTGGAATATTTTGTGTCGAAAGTATAATCTTGCGATTCGCGTGCGTCTCAACGTGCACCAGGCCTGAGGAACTTAATAAAAAGAATATAGTTTGTAAGGAAATTCCACGGGTGAAGTACTGTTAGAATAATTTCTATCATTTGCGCTATTCTTGAGAAACAAATAAATGGCATAATATGTCTTCTATAGGAGGATTTATTAAATCTGGGACTGTTTCTCGCTTATAATACAAAAGATTCGTTTAATGTATCTCTGTCCTCGCTACATCTATATCTATTATATTGGGTTATATAGTCCATGTCGATTTCTGGTAGGTCCCACAGGTCTGAATATATCGGAATGGTTAAAACCAAATAACACGTTTACATTCCTTAAAAGGTAACCTGCCTTTAAGACTTTCTTAAAAATCGCCTCGAACTTCTCTCGACAACACGATACTATTATATTCGTCTACTGAAATTTTATAAACCAAGAAACCAATTAATATCTTCAACATCATCTCCACCGCCATAAATCCCACACAATTCTCCATAATACATGCGCATCTTCCTGTTCCACAATTATTCTTCCCGTGAGTCGCGCAGGATGTATAATGCCGATCGACTTGGATCCAATTTCGAGCATGGAGCTGCGTCGCGGTTGAAAGAATTCAGCAATTCGTCACATGTCCGTTTGAAACGCGCACGCCGAAGAAAGAATTCTCTTCAAATTGATCGCAACGACCGATCCATCGATCTCGGGGCGAAACGATCGCGTTCCGGAATTGCCAGAGCCACGGGGCACGGAAAAGGGAGCTCGTTGTCGTCGATCATAGTCACGCGCACCTTGGCACTGACCGAGACGCCAAGATTTTTTGGCAAACGGTTCTCAGTGGCAACAGGTAATAGATGGTCGTAATTTGCCGCTAAAAGCCAACTCTGTTTCCCTAGCTACTCGAGTTTCTCGAATCGGCTCTTTGAAAACCGCTTCTTTATGCGTTTGGAGACGCGCGACACTTGTAAGCAACGCATTCCGCTGTTAAATGAATGGAAATGGGAGTATAATCGTGGTTCATTGCAGTAATGATTTGACAAATATGTTTATGCACATTCGTAGTTCTATAGGTAAAGATGAAGAAAATAAATAAAAGTATCTATTATCTTCTGGACAGTGTAACATGTATTGTTGATATTTCATACACTTTTGAATTAGTGCACATTCTCGTACACTTAGTCATACTTTTATAAATGCATAAACGTCTCCAGTTTAATAATGATACAAACACTTACGTCACCTTCAGATTTCGAATCATAATTATAGGATATAGGATTATTGGATACTAAATAGATATTCTACATCTTTTAAGTGTCGTATCACGTGCTTCTTCGACACCCTGTATAAAGGCATTTCACGATTGAACGATACTTCCATTTTCCAATAGTATTATAATCATGTTTTCAGCGAACGATTTCAATGATTATACGAATCCTATTGTTAACGTACCATTTAATGTTACACCAATCCTTTGTTCGCAGTTAATGTGTTTATAATGCGTCCAATACAACGACTGGAGCGTGGTAATGAGCATTAATTACGACGGAGAAAAAAGAATTGATTTAAACAGCGTCCCGGCGAGTGATATTAATAGTACAGGCGGCGCGCGTTTCCGGGAATCATTAATACGAGTTTCGCATGTCACGCGCGTTGGCAATTACGATAAACCTTTTAATTAAGCCTCATTATTTTGACGAGTGAAATGGCCCGGCGTCAAATTAATTCGAGTTTTCCTGGAAACGCGTGGGGAAATTTGAGTGGCGCCATGTGGCGCACCGAGTCTTCATTCTCAGTCTTCAATTTTACCCTATGCTTTCGAGTTTTATGAGAATCGAGATATTTCGAATCTGGCTGTCCGGGTACTCTCAGTATTATTATTATTTTTGGCTTCTCAAGTTTTCACATATTGTTTATTTTATTCTGAAAATTGTATCTCTCGTAAAATTTTTAGATTTCGATGGTCTTCGTTACGTAGAACCAAACTTAAATAAAATTTCTCTTGGAGAAGATCGAGTGATCACTTGTTTCAATTTATTTTACAAGAGTTTCTATCACTTTCTAGCTAAAACAAGGTTGCTGTGGTACAATTATATAAAATATAATATTAATAGTAATTATAATCATATTATTTACAACGAATTCGTACGTACAAAAAAAATTACAAAATGCGCACAGAATGAAATAATACACAAAAATATTGAAATTAAAGTTCATATTGTAATATTTTCAGAGTAATATTTCTATTTAGGTTCAATTTTTGTGGATACATTTGCAAAGATTTGATTATAGAAAGAATTCCGACATACATGAATCTATGTAGTCAGCTTTATATTTCTGGTGTTAAAGCGTCGCGTGGCCAGGAATTCCCATACTACTCGCTTATGTTCACGCTGGAGGTAGGAGGATATCGAGCCACAGACTGTACATCATCCTGTCAAGCGCGATATCAGGAAACATTTGAGTCTCCCTTCTGTGAAATGAGTCCGATGCCACTAATATCATTTTTCCCCTTGTTCTCTGTCTCCTCCTTTCTCGTTTCTACCACTTATCCAGATCGTACCGAGTCGATGATACACGCAGCATCGTGGAAGTCGATGATAAACGGTGAACGTACTTCCTGGATTACCAGGTTCTGCTCTTCGGTCATACGTCCAGGAATAATGGATGCGACAGACTCGTGACACTGCTTTTCGCTTTTCGTCTCTTACGTCGCACAGTTAGAATCCTAACCGACTATTTATCGCGCCTTTTGTCTTCATTAGCTACCCCGTGAACTCTCTCCGCGCGCATTTTCCGAGCGTTCCCCATAAGAAAGCTCCAGGATTTTGTTTCCTAATAAAAATATCCGATTTTTTTATTTTAAACGAAAGAGAATACAATTGTAATTAAATTCGAGAAAATGTTGTATGTAATTTAACAATACGAACGTAAATTACGAATGTAACAATAAACAGGTTAATGAAAAATTTTAATTATAGAAATGTTACTTTTTCTTCCAATTAATGGAATTACGAAATTTTATTAGAAAAACTTATTTCAGCTTCGGTTATTCCACGACTATAAATATTAACATACGAAAGTACAGTTATTCCAAATCCCATCTTGAAGACCAGCGATGATCCATTATTACGTTAACATTCTCCCTTAACTATACTTAATTCCATTTCGAATGTATATCCACCGCGACATTCAAGTGCCATTCCAGTCACGTTGATGATTCGGTTTAAATTACTGGTTCGCAGTTAATTTCGAGCGATTATTAATTGAATTACGTCACTTTTAACTACTTTTGGAAACAAGGGAGGGGAAGAGGGAACGAAATGGCTAACAGTCGTATGTCGACGCGCGCGTGCCGTGCGTAAACAAACGAAACGACGGCGATTTAAATGGGAACGGCGTGATTATCCGAAAAGGCATGAACATCAAAGCTGGAGTTGCAGAATTCCCCTATTGTTTCATTCCGCATGCCAATGGAACTGCTTTCCCTCTGTATGCAAAGCGACGCCAGCGCGATTTGTAATCAAATTGCCTTTCGTTCGCCTCATTATTCATCGACCTTCGTACACGAACAATCGTGCTTTCCTACGAGCCGGCAGCTACGGCTACGAAATTGCTAAAATTCGCTCGACATTCCCGCGATACGGTAATTGAAATGGCAATAGCTGAAAATTGCGGGGAAGCAAAGTGATTTTTCCGAGTACCCGAGCGTACCATGCCTCGATTCGTGCAACAATAATAATAGCGTGTCGAGGAGGTTCCATGGTAGCCGCGATACTGGTGTTAAGCGGGATCATCAACTTGAAGGTCTCGAAACATCGATTTCTCCGCCTTGTTCTCCAAACATATAGCATATATGAACCGTTCATTGCATACATCGATTAAATCCAGGAAACAAACAATTGAGAAATGCAATGAAATAGCCTCTGAAATAAATGATCTATTATTCAATAATCATACAAATTTGGTCGTTTGAAAGTGTTAATCTGTATTATTCAGGAAAGTTATTATAAATACAAAAATTTTCAAAAAGTGGAGTTAATCGATTTGGGGCCACGCACACACACGAATTTAGTCGGCTAAACTATCGGCTTTGTACGTTTTCGTCAGTGGTTCAGTTCCTTTCAGAAAGAGCTTGAGGAAGGAATGCTGCGTATATAATAAAAGTGCTATAAAAGGAATTACAACCTACGGAGTTATTTATTAAGGATTTATTTATTTAATAGATCCTCATTTCCTAACAGTTACATTCGACCTACCAAATACTTCATCCAGGGTGCAGTTCACACCTTTTGAATAACGCTAGCCAGTATTTGGCTGTCGAAAGCAGCACCATGACTGGATCAGAGACTGAATGGAACTCCAAGTCACGTAGCCATTGAGTACCATAGGGTTCATTGTTTAGAGTAGGTTTGGATGTATTGAGAGAGGCAAGCTGTTCCACATTGCATTGTTTAAGGATCGAAGGTATTGTTGGGAGGGATTTGGCCACGGAATGGAGAATGTTTCGATGTCTTCTGGTAAGAGGACTGCGAGCAACAACGTAACCTAGAAGCTCTTTGAAGGGAAAGTTTGTACCGTGTGAAGCGAGCCAGTGTTCGCTCCAGCCAGTGGCACACTCTATTGCGGAATGATAAGGAAGGATATGCGTTATCCCTTTTACGAATAATTCTAAACGTTAAATCATTCTAAACGATATCAATACTTGAGAGACGACTTTTTAACCACATCGATGTTTGTTTCTCAAGATTATTTATATTATTCCACGAGTTACTTAGTCAATACGTTTCAGCTCAATCGCAAAAAAGGAAATATTGGAAATGGGTTGTAATGAAATAACGAAATACTAATTTTATTAACTAAAAGTTTTGGTTTAATTTTTGAAATGTCACGGATAAGTTGAAATCTTTTTTCTATGAGGAGCTGGTCAAGACTAACAGACAAACGTCATAAAGCGTAAGTCTATGCTCCTATGTCTATTAAAAAAGTTTGACTACATTAAATAATAGATTCGATATTACCAAATGAATTTTTCATTATAAATATATACATGTATATAAATTTTTATATATATATATAATATATATATAATATAAATATAATATATACAAACATACATTTGGAAACGTCAAATCTACCATTTAATTTAAACAAATTTCTTCGACAGACATAGAGGGTACGAATATTCATGCGATTGACTGTTTATGCATTGTACATTTATTTTTGTAGTAAAATAAAAGGTCGAATTACAGTAGATATTCCAACAGAAAATAATCAAATGGAAGAACGAGGTGTCCCAAAATTCTAGGCATTCCTATCTTTATGCGACAGAGCGAATAATCCCTAACAGGCGCGTTCATCCTCGACGACAGGAGTAACAAATTTCGGCCAGCAGTATCCTATGGATGGACGGGTTGTTTGTTCCCTTATTTTCTTTTTTTCTCTCTCGTCGAAAAAAAAAAAGGAACGCGACGAGCTCGACAGGTCGAACGGATTGATGGGCGGGGATGCAGTTCGGCCAAAGATCGCAAAGAATGATCGCTTCGAATGCGAATTCAACTATTGACACGAGGGATGGGACAATGGGGAATACACGTCACTCTTTGATGTTCCTAGAATGGCGTGTTACTCGGCGTTTAAATGTTATCAGTGTCTAAAGCATTCCTGTTCGGGCTTGCTCATATTCAGCTGGTGCGCCAACAGCTGGTTAAACTAGGCTCCGCTATCGCCGCGGTTTATCGATGTTTTCCCATGGATAGGAAACGCCAACTCCATTCCTCTTCGACGTGACGTGAGCCAAATGATAATTCCACGATCACTTATGGAATCTACCTTGACTTCGCGTAACGTGAGCAAGAGTTAATGTGTTACGGGGGTAACGCGCAGTTTTTCATTTTACTTTCTATAACGTTTTAAGCGTTGTGGTTTTATGGACCCTGTCTTTCTTCTCAACTGTCCTCTCTGTTCGGTGATCTGAACGAAATATTCGACCACGTTACTCCTTCTTTCCAGCATTCTGAAACGTGACAGAGACGGATTCTTCATTTTTCTTCTCTTGTTTACGAATTCTTGCCTCGAAAACTCTTGTTTACTTCGCCTCCATTAAATGTCACATATCAATGACGTAGGTGCCACCAGGTTTTGTGTACGTTTTCCTGCAACTTCTTGCCACGTTATCAAATGTCGAAAGCTTCCTCTATTTGCGCGCCTGTCTACTATCTTCAGCTTGTTATTGTTCATATACGTTTTACAGATTGTACTCTTATCCATCCTCCATAATATTTACATTGTTCTTCTTGTGCACAACAGGATGTTTTTAAATCGAATTGTACACCTGCAATTGGTTCATTTTTAATATTCAGCTGTAAGTCAAAAAAATAAACGTCAGCTGTCAAAATTGTTCAAACAATAAATACATTGATATTTTGTTGAATTTAATTTGGAAAATCAGGCATCTAAGGGTTAAGGCCTGAGTAAAAGAAATCGATGTCTCGAATACAGAGTTTTCATTTGTGACAGTCATGTCTCAAAACCTTAGTCATAGAGTATGCTTTGAGATCAACCAGGAACCAAGGATTATAATTCAATAAAAAAAATTCTTTAAATTCAAAGACTCCTTTCCTTCGCCTCAACATGCAGTTTATCTCGTACTCGTTCTGTGTTTTCGTAATCTAACATGCTGAAAAAAGTCGTTAAGCAAAGCGAAATGAAAGATAATCAGGACACCCCTCCAACCCCTCCGTGTAATGACGAGCGACAAGCATTCTACGACTTCAAAGTAAGGCACAGAAGCCGGAGAGACGAAGTTCGCGAAGCTCAGAGATGCAATTACGCCCTAGGAGTTTTAGAGAGACACGGGACGCGGATACGCCCGCAAACACGAGTGAAAGCTCTTCAGGAACTGCAATTCGACGCGCAATAACGTATTCCGCGAGATTGTCTAACTCGTTTGCATCGACGATGAATGTAATGTCCCGCAAGAAATGAAATTAGCGGAACTTTACAATCCGAGCGTGACTTCGCCGCAAAGCGACGAGTTTATCCCCAACTCCCGACGAAGCTGAACGAGGGAACTTCTTCGTTGTATTTCATTTGTACAGCGGCCAATCCCGACCGGGGAAGCGCCTCGAGATAGCGTTGATCGCATCTACGAATACATGGATCACCGCGGGTGGAGCTTGGGTGGTTCATTTCTGGAATTAACGAGGAATTCCTTCGGATGAGATACATATATCCTTTCTTATTAATGCGTTGGAGCAGTTGCACGCAAGAACCTTCCAAAATTTACGCTGGAGTCGTATTTATTAAGCGTTCCAAGACAAATATGTCATGTCTTGTTTATGGGGAGGAGCAGCAATCCGTAAACTCCTGTCAAAGTTTGGTGTCCTGTCAGTTTTTCCATGTGGGATCATCGTGCACTAAAGTGTAGGAATAGAAATTATAACACAGACGATGCTCAGGTGAGAGTTTCTTTCTTTAATGAAGTCTTTAGGATTCTATCACTATCGAAGCCCTTTTTGGAGAACTCTTTACAATCGAAACGTGCAATACCCAACCAAACAAACATGTTCAGGTGAGAATTATAATAAATTCAACCTCTATATTGTAAGAAATACTTTTAATTAGTAACACTTTTGTGACGATATGTGAGAACTTTTGATAAACTTGAACAATGCAATCGTGACACATAAAGGGAGCTTCATGAGTCAAATTCAACAATATTTTAAACACTTTATCCTTGATACTTAATTCACATAAACCTCATGTATCTTAACTTCGCAAAAAAATAGAATATGTATTCATACGTCTTTATCACGGAACGTAGGAAAAATGCACACATTGTATATTGTACACACATCACAAAACTGCACACGCATTAATCCTTTCAGACCTGGCATCCACAATTGAGGGCACATAAGACTCGTACATTACCGACACTATTGTTTAAGGCGAATGTCTTTATTTATTCACATAAGAAAAGACCAGTTTTTTAATTTTAGTCCAAGTTAACACTAACAATTAAATTACATTAGCACGAGAAAGAAAAACTAATTGGCCTGGAAGGGTTAAGCATACCTTACAATATTTTAAAAATAGTGTAATTCGTAGTGGCACTACTGTGTGTTTCACCGAATGGATCAGAATTCAACTGGATGCCGAGCTCATTCCTGTTGCTAGTCACTGTCAGTGATACAACCCACAGTAATAATTATTGACGCCCGTAAACCGGCGCCTCGTCGTTTCGCCAAGTTTGTAGGAACGCGAGAGGCTGTGTAGACGGTCGCGTTATCGCGTTATTGTAGCTGCTAATCACCGCTATCAGGACGAACCTCCATCGGAGATGGCGCGGTTATTGTACCGCGAAACGTGGCGTCGCTTTAATTATGGTAAGACCGCATTCGACGAGCAAACGGCGAAATCCTTTCAGCGTAATCCAGGGGAACGTCGATCGAGCTTGGACTTTTTACGAGCGGATAGCTTAACTTCAGCTGGATCTGTTTAAGCGGGGTAAACGGTTCGCTGGTAAATTATCTGTCGTTGCGGCGTGCACCTAATGCTTGGAAGCCCCCGACCACCTCATCAGCGGTCTCTTTTCGACGGCAAGAAATTTGCAACGCGACCTCCGCGGTTTTCTGATGCTCGAGCAATTTGTTCGTCGTTCTGGCGGCTCGGGGATAAGCCGCCCCCGTTGATTGCTCGAATTGACACGGAATAAACCCACTGAGCACACCATCTCTTAAGAGCATTTGCGGGTCCGCGGTGGGAACGCCTCTCGTATTTAATGAGCCGTGTCCGACGACTACTTTGGTCCAAACACCTGAAAACTTGGGACGTGCAATGGTTGATCCGTCTGAGAAAAATGTGTGATTGCCTTAGTATGTGTTGTTAAAAAAAGATGATGATTGTACGTGTCGAGGAATTTTTGTTGTATTTATTTATTTATTTCCTCGAGACAGATGTGAATTTATATTAGGTTATTCCATTTTAGATGTGAAATTTTATTTACGGGTTTCAGTGCATTTTTATTATGTTGTTCCATCTGTATATTGATCGATCTCTATATTTGACCTATATTGATTTTTGTATTTATATTGGTAAAGAATATTCGCTATATTTCAAATTACTTTTATTATATTGCTCTGTCTCAGATATATAATATAATTTATTTATCGATTTTCATATCTTCATCGGTATAGAATATTAATTTTATTCAATTCATTCTTATAATATCGTCGTATTTAACACATGCATGTAATTATTTTAAATAAATTGATGACGTCCTGCAGAGTGTATTCCTCGAAAATGAACTAAATGTTTCTATTACGTAGTTCAATGTGGTTCCTTGCACCCTGCTCTATCTCATGTTATTCTAGACTTATCTTTATTCTACCTCTCGCAGAGGAATCTAGAGGAGCACCTGTCCGGGAACTTTCGCACGCCACTCTGCATGCAAGTTACAAGGACATGTCTCGAGGTGCAGCGGAAAATCCAAGCGAAATAGGAAGAAAAAGGAAACTTATTTTACATTATTACATCAAGCACACTATGAAGAATCGCATCAAGCACTTTGCTTCAAGATTTCAGGATTTCGAGTTATTCTCGCGAAGAAAATTCTTCTCAGGTGCTATTTCGTACACGCAAACTATATTCTACTAATGCATTAAAATACAATAGCACACTATTTATGCTAAACATTAAGGCAGTGTATTTTTTTACCAGTAACCAAAATCTTGGTAATGATATAAATGTTCCAATTAGGTTTTATTATATTATTCTACCTAATACTTATAATTTTACTGACTAAATTTGTTGGACCGATATCAATTCGAGCGTTGTTGGAATGCGTGTGGCTATATCGGATCGGCTATTCCAAAAGATGTTCCGTTAAATTTATAGTACAAATATATATATATATTATATTCTAAACATTCACATCGATCGTGTTACATTATATTACCCTGCCCTAGCAAAATTGATGATAACCAAAATAAGGAAGATTAACTTTAATAAACATAATATTATTTTCGTTCGAGTACCAAGTGTATACAGTATCCTTTCATTTGAAATAGAATCTAAAGCATCGACATCCTTCTTTTTACACTTGATACCTAACCAACGAGTCCCCCAGCATAACTAGAACCTACTTCGGCATAATCCAGTCGTCACCATGGAATTCCTTTCGAGAACAGAGCCATTTCACCCGAGAGAATCCGCAGTTCACGTTGAACGGTTCCCCACGCCATCGTCGTAGATATTGCGTGGGTCTGGTGTTTCGAACTGGCAGCGTGTAATGCGGCAACTAACGATCCCATAACGATGGGACTGACTGGACGATACCGTTGCATTACAGCCGACATCGCGTTGTTAGAATTTCGCACGCGTGAGGAAAGCGCTGCGTTGCTATTTCTTGTCGCGTCTGTCCTGTGAATCCACCGTGGCACTTTAATCGAAATGGAATTCTATCTCTGGGAAATCCACCAACACGTTCGTGTTTTTTGGTCATTCGAAATGTTAGTAATAATAAGGACGCGTCGAGGGGGAAATCCGATATTTTCGAAGGAACATCTGCGAGTAATGTTTTGACCTGTATTGGACGTAATGGCACGACGCGACGTGAGGTCCCGGAGGTAGTGAATTTGTTGGTATTGGACCAGGATCTGTTGGACCAGACGTGTCACCATAGATTTTTCGTGGAACCACAAATTAGGCTACTGTGATTTGATAACGATATAGAATATATTATATTAGGTATTTATATAGAATTTATTCAATAATTATGTGGTAGTTACTTTCATCAAATTTTATACAATTTAATATCTCGTTTATTTCAGTCCAATTTATGCGGAATATTCTGTAAACTAATTATTTTATTATTCACTCTATTCAATAAATCAATCAATTTTATACAATTCTAGTATATAAATAAATTACTTCTATACAATTTTATTTATTCTGTTCAATAACTTGATTATTTCTGAGCAATGTATGCAGGATATTCTGTAAGGTAATTATTTTCTTATTCATTCTTCTCAGGAAATCAATTATTCATAGAAAAATGAATCAAGTTTTATAGAACATCACACTCCACTGGGTAATATTTTATGTACTATTAGTTCATGGAAATCCTTACATTAAACTGTTTCAGAAAGAAGTATATTTAAATTCGTATACAGAAATACCCCCCAGTTATTCAACTCATTAAAGAATCTAGAATTACGCGTTTTAGTGAACATTTTATTCCTGAATGATATAAAGCACTCTTGTAACGCGACACGCCGGTGCGCCGCACGAAGAATCCACTAAGAAATACAATAACCGCACGCCAAACCGGATGCGTTATTAATTTCAAAATGAATTTCGAGATACCACGAGCTTCGAAGCAGTTCGAGCCGAGTTCTCCTTCAGCCCGAAGTCCCGAGTTATAGTAATTGGATTATCCACGTCACTCTTACCTCTCCGATTTCGCTAAGATTTTAGTGCTCTGAACTGAACCAATCAGAGATATAGACGACCGAGTATCATCCGCGCCGGGTAACTAGTTAACTTATTCTTGAAAACGTATTTCCGTCACTGGGAGACTTTTGTCTTTAAACTTCGACGCGAAAGGAGTTACTACGTTCCACGGGAAAATGAGAATTTCGAACCCTACCCGACGAAGGGATCGTGTAACTTAACAGCTGCCCCCCTCCGGGGGACAAGTATTTTAATTTTATTTACCGGGCGGAGAACGATTCGGAAAATTTCATCAAATGAAAAATTTCTTGCTCCCCTGACCGCGACGATTCCCGGGGACCGTCGACGCTGGGAAATTCCGTAGGAAAGATTGGGGTGAATAATTTTCATACAGGAAAGAAATCTTTCATCAGACCGAGAGAGAATTTACGCTCCTTAAATCGTTGGATTTTTCTTCGTCGAGCTCGCGTTCCACGATGAAATTCTGTTTCCTTCCACCGCGAGGAAACGGGGGGAACTCGAATTAAGGAAAAAATCGCACGCGGGATTATTCCACGAAATACCATGGTATTCGGGGTATAATATTTGCGAAAATTTCTATCGAACAGTTCCACGATATTATGATGTATAACCTTGCAATATAGTATACAGTATATATACAGGTGTAGTAATTGTTTCTCGACGATTATTTCCACAGGAAATTTTCGAAATGTTCACAGAATTGATGATCATGGACAATTTTTAATTTCATGATAATAGCTTCCGATTCGTGATCTTAATTTTTGTTTCAGGTGAACTGTTAAATTCATTACGTGGCATGTTTGAACATGTTTCCACTATCAATGCATGAAGTATCTACATGAATGGGTAAATGGTGACTTTGTTGGCAAATAAAAAAATATAAAGACGGTAATATGTTCTGCTGAAACAGGAGTTGGAAAAGAATCTTCTGTCGAGTACACGCGTGCTTCTCATTATTGTTTTCCTGTCTGCTGGTGGCGTATTTATCTACAAAATATTGATTTCTCTGCAACAGAAGAAACAGTTCTTTCAAACAACATTCCTCGAAACAAATTTTCGTCTCGGAAACTAAACGTCCTATGAATAAACTGTAAATATAAACAAGTTCCGTCCTATCATTCCCTATAAGCTAATTTTTTTTTTTTTTTAATTCACACCTCTAAGTCTCTTAGAATTTCTAACAAAAACCGATCACTTTGGCAGCGCCGTTTTCGACCGCCTGCGCGAAAATCCCGCCAGGTATCCGTCAAGTTTTAATTAAAAGTTCAATTTAACCAGCAAGGAGAACACCAACCTGTTACGAAATCCAGCTCGATCGATGCATCGAAGCCTGAAGGGTCGTTTTTCGAGGAAAGGCGTACCAACGGTTCCTCCCTCGATGGTCAACTTCAACAGTGAGAACAGTGAATCCTCCTGGTCCAAGATATCGCACGCGGACTGTCAACGGTAGACGGCAAACGTGTTTCAATCCAGGGACGCGTTCGCGTTCACGACAATGACATTTATTAAATTGTTGCCCGCCATAACTCAACGGCAGCGAAACGACGCGCGTACGCGCTCGCCGCCAGCGACTGGCGTCGAATTAACAGGAACCTGGCGCAATACTTGTGTTCCATAAATTTCTCCGTCGGTCGTCAACGCGAATCACTCGTTCGGCGTGTACAAGGCATACGTGGCATTAATTTGGGTGTAACATCAAATGTTCCAAGCCATGCTTCGGGCGATAAGAAATTTCTCTCGCGAGGAGACAACGATTTATTCAACTTGATTAGGGCGACGTGAATTTTCAGAACGTGGCAAAACTTGACGGCCAATGCGTAGTTTAAGTAGTGGAAAAGGGGTCGGTATGACTACGTATGACTATGTTATTTCCATAAATGGAAATAAGCGTTGGAGTAGAATAAATTATATTGTATAGAAGTAATTGATTTATTAATTGATGTTATACGATAGTGATTGATTTATTGGATAACGCGTATGATTTTATATATTAGTAGTATAAATATACACTTTTGTATGTGAAATAGTGTTTGAATTTGTATGTTTCTTGCTTTTTTGTTTCGAAGTTAGATTCACAGATTTCGTACTATACACTTCATCGACTTTTTCAACAACTTTCTCATGATATTGTCGATGAATAATTACTTAGATTGCGATTAACGTATTACAATGTAGAAAACATACGTAATGCATGTTGATTATACTCTACGATCGTTACAATAACATTTTTATTTCATTTCATATAAATGTGTTTATTGTACTAGTTTACGTCATAAAAACATAAAATCCGCCGTCTAGTAATTACGAGTTCACATTTCCTCGAAACCTGACGAACGAGTCCTTATCAATCATTTAGGTGTCTCAGTTACCGACAAACAACAATTTCGAAAATACGTCCATGCCTTCGACATCGTTAAACAAATCCTGAAAGAAAAATGTGGAATCGAAAGAATGTCCATCCTCTCAGATTTATTTTACGGAAGCATGGATCGCCCGATGACAAGCACGAAAACAGAAATTCTGATCTCCGACGAGAGAAAATTTAATCTCGAAGGAACAAGTGTAATTTCGGGATAATTATTTCTCTCGTCGGGAAGACGCTTGCCAGATGCACGCTGAGTTATCTCGGTAGCCGTTAATTAGCAGGAAAGCAGGATTAAGAGCCAGAAAAAGAACACAGAGGCGGGGATCCCCGATAAAAGGCGGGTTTGTGTAATTTTTTAATGCACGAGATAATTCGGGATAATTGTTCCATTCATTGAAAAGGCGCCGTGGCTTTTAAGGGATATCTGGAGCCCGAAGGCTTCACGAAACTTATTTCACAATAATTGTCCCGGCGAACAATGTTTTCAGATTAAAGGGATGATTCTGTTTAAGCTGAAATTGCTTCTTCCCTTAAGTCTCTCTCTGCCGCCCCTCTGCACCGTTCTCCGTCGAAAAACGTCGCGTTCCTGAAATATGCACAGGGGCGGCTGGAGGTTAATTAAGTTGGCCATTCCCAGCTGTCGTTAACACCGTATTACATGCTTCGTGGCACGATGTATATCGGTATGTCGTTGTTTCTTATTTCAACGAAGGCTGGTCGACTATATTTATCAAATACAGGAAATACTTTCATTATGTCAACTAGTACAACAATTTAACCGTCAACTAGTTTTGACGAGAAGAAATAGAAACACTTCGGGTTTTGATGAGAACACTTATCGTGCGTATGAAGTAGTTAGCATTTGATGTTTAAATTGGAACTGTAATAAAAACCAAAATATATTAGTTAATATTTGAAGGTTTAGACGAAATCATAAAAATATAAATTCTGAATTATAATTATGAAGAATGTTAATTATGAATTTCTAAGAGAAACCTTTGTGGTGATTGTAATTAACTGACTACATGAATCAAATCTTAAATAATATAACTGACCTGAATAAAGCCAACTTGCAAATTTTATGTATATTAATTACAAAATGTAAATTAAATTTTTCATCCACCTCTGTCTTTCATATACAAACTACACACACATGTTCAAGTTTGGTAAATAAATGTTTGCAATTCTGTATCTCAATAAAATTTAATTCAACATCATAAGAGCCACGCACACACTGTGTTAATTGCCCATCTTTTGTCTTCTGTTTAAATTTTAAACGAATTTCGTTTAATTTCAAACATCAAGTGGTCACAAGTACGATGTTACAATCTTTCGTAAAGCAATTTCTTTTTTCCATTTTCATATTCATTTCTCTTCTTGAGGGGAGCATTTGTAAATTTTTGTAAATTGCCTTCGGTTCCGAATTTTAGGTCGCGAGGCTGTAGTAGCCAGTTACGAAAGTGTTAATATTTGAGCATCTAAATCGTTTGTAGAGCACGTTCGCGGCCTCTACGCAGTGCCTATTACCAGGCGATAGTCCACATGGAAATGCACCTAGAGGGTCGTAAAAGGTAACCGCATACGAATCCTTGCCTTCAACGTAGCGTGTTTCAATATTTGACTTTCCTCGAGAACCCTAAAACTTCTTTCCACCACCGTGAAATATTTAAAACAGACTGGAACACGGAAATTCTCATGTCTGCGTACAGTTTCGTTCGTTGAGGTACGCAATTGCTTATCACTTAAATCATACATTTCCAAGTGTTCTACAGTCTTCTTGCAAAACAATTTGAATGTCATTTATATTTATTGTCCATAAATAGTAAATGCACATTATTTAATCGCTTTTAAGATTGAAAATCTTTTTATTTTCGCACAGTCGAAATTCATGTCTCATGTATGGTGAAAAATGCTGTGAGACGATGAAATGGATGGATAGTAACAGAATAAATATGTCCAAGTCGAAGACTGCCATTAAAACACAATTATTAATAATAAAATTAAGATAGTTTAAATGATCTAATTTTTTTTTATTTTTTTATTTTTTTTATTTTGTTATTTCAGTAGACTAAGTTTGTCTTCGGTAAATAGAATGTGGGTTGTACGACATCGTATCATGAAGATGTAGCTAGAAGAGTATGGTAGGTTGCTCTAAGGGTAGATTGAACGCTGTTAGAGGCAAACATCCAGAAGGAGAGTTTATATAGCCTGTCGCGCTATTTGTCGGGTAATGGAGCTGTCTTCGTAGCGAAATTTCGCAGACAACAATCAGCTATATAGACCAGAAACAGCAGATTTATCGCCGTTGCGTCGTAACACAACTTTTCTAATTACTCCGGTTTCCGCGATGCGATGGCATGCAATTATAAGGCGACGCTGCATCGACCGGGCTCCCCCGATGGCAAGCCATTGCCGTCGATCGAGCAACCTCGTTGTTTGTACTTTGCATTGTAATTGCACGCGTTGTCCTCCCAGCTTCGTATCGTTGCAGCCGAAACAATAATAGTCGACGTCGAGTGAAGTCGGTCGGAACGAGATTTCCATCGTAGCAAAATGCAATTCCGCCAAACAGGTAAATAGATTTTACGCCGTGAACGTCAGAACGCTTATAGCATGCGAAATGATTGGCTTCGATTACGATTATCTTTTAACAGGACTGTGCAAATATTTTAGTCCACTTCTGGTACATTCTCACCGCTGAAGAAAGTACAAATATTGATCCTGCTTATATATTTTATTTTGCTAACATTATTGTATAGTGTGCTGTCAGAAATTAAACGAAAATAATATAAATTCAAAGGAGAGTTTCTGTCAATTACTTCTCGAAATAAAAATTGTCCTAAATTTGAAAAATAGAATTCTTCGGTATAAGGGTCTGCTTTATCATTTACAATTTCATTTTATAAATAAAAATAATCTCTGTAACTATTTTCCTCTGCTTAACGTTCCTGTAAGAAAATTCATTTTTCTACATTCGTGAATTCACTGAAAATTCGTGAAATCTCGAACTGCAACGCCTCTCGTTCGACGTTCGAGAGAAACGGAGACGATTCACGATCGAAACGAAGAAATAGTGCTCTCCGGCTGTCGATGTCCTTCTCTTCGATACAAATTCGGCTAATGGATGAAAAATGAAAAAACCATCGCTACGCTTTTCTCCAAAACGACTGAGGAACCTCCCAGTCATTATTCACCGAAGAAAACACGTGGTACGAGGAAAAGGGCGGTCCAACGACAGAGTGTAACTATTCGAGGCCCCCGCTTGGTGGATTTCTTGCCCGCGAACGAAGAAGACGAATCGTGAAAACAATTATGGACCGATAAATTGCTTTCGAACGTGGAACGTCGCTGGAGACAGTCGCCATTAACTTTCCACCCTGGTTGATTTTAGGCAAGGGGAGTAAAACGACCGAGAAAAAGTAGTTGCGGTAGTTAGAGTTTTCCGCGAAATGGACACCGATGAGGAAACAGACGCTGGACCGCGGAGTCGTAGTTTAAGCGACTTTTTCTTAAAACTCTCCATGGAAGAGTTGTTTAACTCCGTTCTCGGGGCGCTCGACGAAGAATTCTGTTAAATTTTGTAAGTCGACGCTGGGTGGATCCAGCCTCATGAATAAGTTGTCTGATTGCATGGAACCCTCAGCCCTTCTATTCGACTTTGACGCGACAGAACGGAACGGAAACTTTTTCCCCGACGTCGAATCTGGGATTAATGAAAAAACTTGAACCCCGTGACGACGTCGGGCGTGTCAAAAATCAGTCTGGTGATGTTAGCATACGCGAGGAACAGCTGTACGAGTTTTATAACGCGGAAGAGTTCGTTTCACTCTTTCGTGCATCGTGGAAAAATGGCCATGTACGTTTAAAGAGATACTCTTTGGAAGGGTTAAGAATAGATTTGTCTTATTACTTGAGTCTTTCAAATATTTTTTAGCAAATTATTTGTTAAAAATTTAGGTTTCAAGATTGCCCATATAATGACCGTTTATATTTATTTGCATACATATAAAAGACACTATTGACCCGAATTAGGATATTTTTGATATTTTACAAATTACTGTCTTCACCAAGCTATTCAAGTCTCAAGTTTGATGGAAAAATCAAAGATTTTAATAGATATTCATCGAGACATGATATAAATAAACCAATGCACACAACGATATTCAACACAGTTCAGTTCAGTTCCTCCTATTTATATCTAGTTTTGCTTATTTATTACGTCTGCTCTATTTGTAGAAAAACTCCCATTTTTCTTTCCTTAATTAATTATTCATCAAAAGCACGCAAAAACCGACACATTTCCTATTAATACCAGCGTTTCTTTTCTGATCTGTTTGCAGTATTACTCACTCGAATAAATAATGTCGATGAACCATCGAATTTGCGTTGCACAAATATACCTTTGATTAACGCAAGCTTGGCGCAAATAATCGTTAAATTTTTGCTTCTCGTCATTCGTGGAAGTAATAAATCAGCGTTAATGGTTGGTGTATCGCGAGCGACAGGGCCCGTAAAAGAAAATCGAGGAAATGGCGCAACGACCGACGACAAATGAAGATCGCGTAAATCGCGAATCGGTACTCGGTTTTCAGCACCAGTCGCTGGCCGTGCCTCATTCGATAATCGTCGTCTATAAAACAAAAACTAAACGGGCCGTGCGCTGGCGATAAAAATGGAGGAGATTGACAAGCCGGATGCTGCGTTCCAGGCGCGATGTACGCGTGGAGCGTATTTTATTCGACGATCGCTTCGGACTTCGAACGCGTTCATTTCTCTCGCTGTTTTTATCACTTCGTCGACGAACGTAAACCTGTCGCCATTGCTAGGATCGCCGGGGACGCGAATGAAAACATTGCTGTGGTTTACTCTTATAAGATATTACGCGTGGTGTTTGTAATAGATGGGAAAATATAGTTGCGTATAGTACGAATTCTTGAGAAGTGGTCGTAAGTTGTGGCGAGGCATGAGTCATAAATTGAGAGGAATTATTTTCTTTTTGTTTTCGAATGTTCACTGAATGAACCTTCTTGATTGTTTATCGTATAATTAGCCCAGAATTATCAACTCCTCTAAATGCACAACTTCATCTGGACTACGCGAGTACAGTTGTATTATCTAGAGTGATTAAGCAGATCCCCTAATATAATACAAGTCTACCTGAATTTATGCGATAACCGAAGGACAGTCTATACTAAATTAGTTTACGTATGAAAGTACACTTGAAGTTCGTTAACTCTTTAATCTATGTTAAGTCCAAGGGTATTTTATGGTCAGCATAATGCCGTTACAAAAATTCCTGTTAAAATAATCGCTTGAAAATTTTGAAATAATTAAACGAATATTAGCAAGAATACAGATGGAGATGGACAGTTACGCTTGTAAAATGATTGTCAATATAAATTAAACTTAATTCTCTCCAAACTGAACAAATCATACAACAATAAAGGCTTGGCGGAATTAGCGACAAACTTTTCTTGGATTTGCTAACGAAACAAATCGCGAGGTGTACTCTTTTTCGACTCATCGAGGAGTAAACGAACGAATCCCTTCGAACGTTCGGTTGCTCGGGAAGTAAGTTAAACAAGCGACGGGAGCCGAGAAAGAAAGATTGATTTCACGAAACCCCCTGGAAACGCTCGACGCGAGAGCTTAACAGTATTCTTGTTCTAAACTCCCGAAGACGGGCCGTTTAATCTTCTTTAGCGGGCGGAAAACTGCTCGAGGAAAAAGTCAAAAGGCAGTAAAGGGATCCAGCAATTTAGCGTACCCGTTAGCCGTACTTGGTTCGGTGTACTTCACGCTGGAAATTAACGCCCGACCGTCTGGCAATTTAAAAGCGATTTTTCCAAGCCTCATTTATCAGTTTCAGCGATTCAATACCGTGGAAACGTCGTTGCTAATGAATTCTCGTTTGTACCGATTCCACCCACCACTCGTTTCCCGCGTGCAGATTAACGAATACAACCTTTAAATGTCGAAGGATCGCGAGTCGAAATGTCGCCGAAGACTTAGCAATGCAATCGCGGAAAATGAAACGATCGTAAGTTTTTTATTGCCTGCGACTCCATCAACTAGGATTCTTGAGCAGCTGGGTGCTTTATGTGTCAGAAACTTTTCACTCCTTTCGCTAGCCACCACTGAAGCATACGTTCCGTACGTACAGGCTTACCGATCGCTTGAAAATACAGCCATCGGTACTTGGCAGAGAACAGAGATTGGTTGCACTTTATTCGAATAACAGATAAAAAAAGAAATTAACACAACGCTTGAACAATCATGTTTTTAAGGTAAATATTCCTTATAAGTTTTCCCTTGAATACTCCTTGAAAATTCACGACAAGGAGAAGCGTTGGTAATAAAAGTTGCTATCGTTTGAGGAAGACGTAACGTGCAACAGATTGAAAGATTAATTTTTCTTTTCGAAGTGGAATTACTAGTCCTTCATAATATGCTAGAAGTCGATAAAACAATGATTTCTACGAACAGAAGTTTTAAGCCGCATTTGTCTTAAGACTAATAGTTCCCGCAATATTCCAGGATATTGCACTTTTCGCCAAGTTTGTTTGACAAGCCTTGAATGCTCGACTTGGGATTAGACTGTGCTAAGGATTTTAAAGCCTCGTTATCAGACTTTACTGGTCTCCCACTTCGCGGAGCATGGGAATGGTCCGATTTACCTGCAGCGAGTTTCCTAAGCCAACGTTGACGCTTGTTTACGTAGAGAACTTTACATTGGACTTGGCAAATTTCGTTTATTGTAGTTGTCCCATTTAATTCACAATGAAAATGAAGATACTATCATGAAAAATAATAGTGAACGTGATCTCTAGTAATGCTGAACGTTGCAGGATAATCCATCGAAAAAGAACACACAGTTGATATTGCAATAGAAATAGAAATTATTTAATACTGACAAGGGTGTTAGTTATATTTTGTATCATTTAAGGGAGATGAATTAACTTCTTCGCATTAACCCTCGCCAATGCAACTTTTCACACACCCAGAAGACACTTGAAGACTATTCCTCACGAAGTTTCACCGAAACCGGTTGAAAACTCTGATAATTATGAACATTTAAAAAAGTGTCCCGCTAATTCTGAGTTGTAGTTTATATCATGTTAAAAACAGGCTTAAGAGATGCCTTGGAGTTTAAGCTACAACTTTTAATATTAATTTATCTACAAATTCGTACCAAACAGTAATCATAATGTAAAGTATCTCGAGTCGTATGGTTTTGGCAGCGTTCCCCTAATAATATCTGTAGCACTCGTGATATGAAACAGGGAATAAGAGAACGAGCAGGAAAAGTCAGGGGAGATTGCAATTTCCCGAGAGAGGAAATTCTTCTCGGCCAAAGGAGCGCCCAGGGAGTTCGGGTTGGTATCATTTTTTCTTTGATATCCTCTCGCGGTTATAACTGCGGATGATAACATCGGGGGAAACGATCCCATCGCGTTACTGGTCGCTCTTGAATCGTATAAACGAACGGAACACGACGGAAACGGATGAACAGATGGGCGCAGGGGCGAGACAAGTAGGCCACGCACTCCGTGAGGGTCGACACCCTTTTTCCGGTTGTCCTAAATTCAATCAGAAATCCACTCCTCGCGGCGTCGACCACTTCACACCCCGAAACACAGGCTCGACCCACCTCCGCCCCCCCCCCCCCCCCCCCCCCCCCCCCCGGGGGGCCGAGGGGGCTGAGAACAATTTAATTCGCATGCTCATGCTCCTGATCTAACCCTGAACTGTTGGCGAATAATATTGGAATAGGTACACTGGTTTATATTTGGTACCACAGACTTCCATTGTCTTCTTGGATTCATTGTACGAAATTGATCAAAAGGGTGGGTTGATAACAATTTAATTTACATGTACATGCTCGAAACTTGGCCCTAATTTGAGCATGAACTGTTGACGAAAATTATTTACCTAGATGCATGGCTGTATTTTTAGGAACACTGAATTTCATTCGTCTTCTTGGATTTATTCGATGAAATTGATTGAGACAGTACGGGCTGACGATTCTAATTTACATGCTCGAAACTGGGCTCTGGTTTAATCCTGAATCACATCGGCCAGATCATTATTTGTCACCGAGTAGATAGCAAGCTATAGAAGAATGAGAAACAGCGACGTTGCTTCTTTTATTGGAAGAATGGTTAACGCCAGGCACGTACGAAGCTACGTCCGATGCCGCGTGAAGAATGCGATAGATCAAGCAGATTGATCGAGATCTGGCTGATAAATGCTCGCGAAAAACGCTGCCTGCCGTGCGACGATATTTTCTCGATTTTCGCGCGATACTAGATTTACGATCCCTCGTCTCTCTGTTTCATCTTCTCTTTTTCTCCTTCGTCGACTCGTCTGCCTTTTCGATGACCCACATATCTTAATGGCGTCGAAAATGTTAACGAAGAAAATTTGATTTACATAAATAACACCGTGAATTATTAAACAAAAGTCGAGACAGAAATATTAGAATTGATTTAGGATATATGATATTACTAATTAAAATTAAAGAAATTTCATTAAATTGTATATTACTGCCCCGTGTAATATTCCTAATTTTTTAAGTCTTCGTTAACAGAGTCAAAACACAAAAATATTATTTAGAAAAGAGGATAATGACTCAGTGTTTCAGTTTTTTTATAAATATATCGAGAATTAAAGGACGAAGTAATTTCCTGTCTCGACGACTCGAGAATAATCAAGGCTAATCAAGGGTAGTTGCTGATAGTTAGAGCTGGTAATTAATAGCTTCTATGTATGGTTAGATTGGTCGGGTGTGGGTAGTAAATTGTTATGGGTCTTCGTTACCTCGCGTTTACCAAACAGTGGCTGGTATCGAACACCTCTTAGGTATTGTAGTTGATCGTGTTCAACAGCTAACTAAACGTGGCGCGACACTGTAAATACACCCAGTGTAACTTGCGTGCTGATTGAGGCTTCGTGCACGCGCTTAGGTACTGCGGAATACAGGGCGAGTAACAGAATAACACGGATAACAGAACACCTAAGTATCTCTGTTAGAATGGAGGGAGGTAGAATATGTCAAGGTAAAAGATCGTATTGTAAATGTGAAAATATAAACAGTGCAAACGTAAAGTGTGAAAATGTAAACAGGTCATTTATTTGACATTGTCTTTGAAAGTTCACAGCATAGAGATTGACGTCAACACGAGCAAAAATTTATTTATGACATTTTCATTTCATTTTTATCTGAACGAACTAAGGTGTCATATTCCTCGTGATACACCCTGTATAATGTTTCTACACGAATGGATCTCTCTTCCTGCTAAATAAACATAGACCGTTGAAAATTCCATTGACAAGTTGGCATAACGAGGGAAAACGGTCCTCGATTCACGAAACGGATTCCTTATAAATCTTCGATGAAACGGGAGCTCGTTTATCCAGTGAATACGTTCCAGGTGCGCTGCTCGATAAATTTGAGAAATTTCCAAATTTATAATTATCTACCCTTCGTCCAAAACTGGATGACTGTCGAAACTTGAATTAAACCCGGGGAATTTAGCAAACTAATCCCAATTTCAAATATTGTTTAATTTAAGCATCGAAATACCATTTGCTCGAGTTTAAATTACTATTAATTTTAGATTAGATTTGAAAGTTAATAGAAAGCAAGTCACTTAAGAAGGATGTCAAAATGATGAAATACAAAAATTCACAGACTATTGTATACATGAAAATCTATATTCGTATTTTATTTAGAGAAAGCTCGCGTGAATATTAATTAACACTCGTGAAACCGACGAAGGTACGATATCAGGTAACCATTATTTTATACATACCTAGCAAGAAATATTCATTATTTCTACTTCGTCGGCTTTTCGAAATAATTAATACATACAATTGTGAATTTATAATTTCTCGAAACCTAACGAATAATGCTTAATTTCGGTGCCCTAGCTTTCCTAAAATAAACCATTTTTTCAACATCCCTCTTTCATCCCCTAACTTCGTGGTTCTTTTCACAAATCAGGGTTCGCAGCGTTTATAGAAACCCACCCTGAAATCCCGACATGCTCGAACAATTTTATTACTCGTTAGCGAGAATTACGATCACGATAATTGCGTTCCATCTGCCCGACCCATTTTTTTCTGGTCCCCTGAATTCGGTGTGCGGATAAAAGAACGTCGTTTCGACAGTCGGTAACGAATCTAATAAATATAAGACGCTCTGTGGTGCAACGCTACACGAGAATTATCGGTCGAATTTTATTATCCCTATCGAGATACTATGGCTCGATTCCGCCCAAGTCTCTTTTGCAGTGGCCCGAACCGGAAACTACATCCGTGGCCCCGCTTTAATGACACATAAGGCGATATCACTGATCGCATTACGGAGGATTTAGAACGTCAAAATCATCCTTGCGTTGCTTCCTCCGTGCCTTTGCGGATTTTTCTGCTCGAGAACGCTAAGAAATGGCGTTTCTTTGTGGATTTCTTTTTATTCGAACATTATCGAAAATAAATGGTGTCTCCTCTGAGAGGTATCGCAAGTCTGGCAAACTCTGTTAGTAACTGTATGAGATAAACTCATAAAGGTGTTACATTAAAAAAAATATATATATATCTATTTGAAATTTTTTATTCAAGTGGGATGAAGAAGCGAATGTTTCTTATTATTTTATACACTATATACACTTTGTGCTATCATTTGTACATTTTGTGCATGAATATATTAGTTATATAAATGTTGTCCTCTGAGTACGTTTTGAATGAAGGTAATCAAACAGAAATAATTATTTCGAAGATATAATACACCCTTTTAACTGAAATAGTACACCTCACTAAACACAATTATATAAAGTATACATCTACCAAGTTACACTCCATTTCAACAATTTCACCGTACCAAATAAAAATGAGAAACAACCCTCAATTTTCGAACGTAAAAATCCAGACAACCCTTTCACCGTCAGACTATCGGTGTTGCCTTTGGAATTTTATTCTGAAAATCCTGTCGAGCAATCGCTGCCACCATAGACGCGATTTTTCTTTAATCCTCATATGTCAATACACGTGGACGCGACGCCTGTTTGAACTACGAAGCTCGTCCTGTACAAAGAAAGCTCGCAATTTTCAGTCTTCGCTTTTATTCCGCGACACGATCCAACGTGGAAGGGCGAAGACCAGCTCGGAGTCCTTGTTATCTTGTCTTTGAACTTTTCGAGAAAGTTTCGGGCTCATTGAAAAATATATTCGAAAGGGTGGTTGTGTTACGGCAACCAATAAGCGCTGCTGGCGTCAAGGTCTATGAGTTTTGTGCTTTAAGATAGGAATTCATTGGTGAAAGTCAAGCTGAGAGTCAACGATCCCTGAAAAACGAGTTAGTTTTCTTTTCTGTTAACATGTTAACGCTGTTAGGAGGATTGCAAATGCCCGATGCATTCTCAAATCAATGGATTTGGAGTAGTAGACGCAGCCTAACGAACAAAGAGTGAAGTCTCAAGTAGGATTCGGTTTAGTCGAGAGTTATAATCGGATCAAACTCAATTGGCTGTTCAAGAACGCTTCACCCCTGAAACGCACCAGGCACAGTTTCTATTATAAAATGCCTCTATCTTGTAGAATACTGAGTTACATGAAGGCTATTCTTTATGAGAATAATCATCTTCGTACATATCTTTGATTATTAGTAGGTTATTCGTCAGATTTGTCATTTGCTATGCTCGAAGTGAGAGATTTTGAAGAAGTTAGAATGCCCATATTGATAGGAGTATCAGATGTAATTTCACTAATTTCGAAGATTTATTTCAAAAGACTGACCCTTTGGTAGCCTTGCAATCCTCGAGGATCCTGTAACAGTGAAATGGACCTAGTCGATAATGTAGAATACTCTGTTGGTAAGACTTCGGTAAAGTAGAACACCCAGTCGATAAAGCTGTTTACTCTGGTGGCAATACAGAACACTACCTCGAAATCTTACCCACAGAGTAGTTTACATTACCATCCAGTATTTTCTTCCTTCTCACTGTCGCAGAATCCATGTACCTTCGCTACTCATTCACTTTAGGTAATCATTTACACTTAGTATCGCCGAAGGCACCGAGTTTTCTTGATATTAAGGAAAAACTACGCCAAGTGCTCGACCACCATCTGTCCTTTCCCTGGGGCAGCCAACATGCTGCACATTATTCCACAAGCTGCCATAAATCACGAGGAGCCTCTCGAACGAGCGTGTCGAACGAACGAAAGAAACCTGTACCATTCTCTGTCATTTGTTCGCTAACGAGCCACCGTTACGCGACGCTCAATCAAAAGGACAGCGCCATTAATTCGTCGGCCATCAGGGAAAACGGCTAATTGAACGATTCACCTCTCGAAACTTCCACTCCCCACGGCAACCAAGTCTTTTTCTAGCAGTTGTCCCGGGCTGCTTCGTGACGGAAACCCGCGGCGGACTTTCCCGATACTTTATTAATTAGCCCCATCGATCCGGTAAATTGCAGGCAGAAGCAAGATCATTAGCGAACACGCTTGTTAATTATTCATTTAACCAGGTATCCGAGCCGCTTTCAACTGCTTAATCTCCTCATTCGGAAATCCAACGTGGCGAAACGTTCGAAGATTCGACGAGAACTTTACTCGCGGAAAAATAATTTATTCACTGTCGATCGAACGTGGTAGCTTCGTAATACAATGATGGATAACGAACGGAATAACAGAATATGTGCAGAATGAAGATTGCGTAATGGAAAAATCTGGAAAGGTTGAATGATCGCGTTGTTAAAAATTAGCTGAATAGGCTGGATTAGAAGTGACGTGAAAGTTATAAAAGTTTATGGAAAGTTAATTCGTACAAGGAAAGTTGTCATACACTGTCAGGGTCATTTAAATGGTTATATGACAAATCTGAAGAATAATGATCTCCAAAGTATAGTAGACAGAGTGATGCAAAAGAAGTTCCTCCTAAATCTTCGTTAAATTGGGAATCTGATAATTCGAGACGACTTCCGCCCTGGTTAGGTCGAATTATCGAGGCTGTATCCACCCTAATCTACGCGCCACTTCTCCCACGTACAGGCTGCAACACTCGCTACCGTAAACACTGTGTTATCCATGCCCTACTAACCTTGCGTCGCCCTTCCTGTCCCCTACGAAACTTGCTAAACCCCGTCACATCCTATCACCCTCGCTCCTGCCTTCAGAATCCTTAAAAGCCGTTCCTCTACCCTCGGAAAAGTACTGGTTCATCTCTACAGAGCGTTCCAGAAACAGTTGGGCTAACTTTAACAGGGTATTATACTCACGGTGAGGATACAAAAATATTGTTGGATCGTTGCACTGTGTGTTATTGGGACGACTTAGCTGGGACACATCAAAGTCATAGTGTACTGAATTATTGTTTTCTCGTATTAAGATGATTTAATTTTTCGGTTTAACTTGAACTGAAATTAGTGTAGAGAAAATAAAGAAAAGAATCCTAATAGTGTAGATAAGGCCAAACAGGGATACTACCTCATGTAGAATTGTTGAACTCGGCTATTGTTGGGAACGGAACGTGCTACGTTGAATTTAATTGCAATGTTCCGCTGCTCTCATGCCAACTTAATGGCGAGAGTGCTGGTTTGCATGTCGTTAAACTTGGTAACAATAATAGAGTATACAATAATAGAATCAGTCCTCGACTTGCGCTGCTAATTTGTTCTGGAGGATTTCAGTGCGAGTCAAACACCGCGCACGACGACTCGCGTAAATATGTATTGTAAAGAGAAAGAAAAATCAGTCTCGAGGTAAGAATAGTACGGTATTATCGACAAAGGTAATATTTATGTGTCACGTTGTTTGTTTTCCAGCGAAACTCTCACTGGAAACGAAACATTCCAAGCAGGGTGCATCTTATTAATTTAAACAGAAGCTGTTGATAAAATGCTGTTAGAATATTGATAATATACTGAACAAATTTCAACTTTCCCAATATTTATTTTTAGTAAGAATAACGTACTATAAAAAGCCGTTGTTTGTTCAAAATAAATTGTTTTCCAAAGAAGACGGCGTTTATTGGAAAATAACGATGAGAAATTGTTAACAAATACATGTGATTACTCTTCTGGATACACTGAAATTCACTCCAACATTACAATTTGAAGCGGTAGCAATTTTTTACCTGTTAATTAAGGCTATTGACTACTATTGACTGGACCTACTAAATATTAATTTCTGACAATAGTTAAATTAACGTGTAAAGTGTAAATTGTAAAGTGAGATTAGATTCCAAACATTGAAAATTAAACTGTAGCAATTAGCTAGGTACAGGACCGAAGACTCAAGCTATGCTAATAACGCGATCCATCGACGAAACGCTGGGAACTTTCCGTATGATCCAATAGATCCTTGGAACGCTGGTGCGTCGGTTTCCGGCGGACGACGTAATTTCTGTCGCGGCGCGCTTCGTTCGCGTCGACGCGTCGACTCATTTGCATTATTTTTCGTTTAAAATGCAAACTGCGTGCCCGTGACGGCGACTAACGAGCTAAGAGAGAGCAGATCTCGTGATACGATTTTATTGCGCCCCGTCTTTGGGGACGGAAGAAGCGAGGAGCACGACGTTACGAGGGGCGCAGGGCAGATTTTTCAGGTGAATCGAGCGGACAACGGGGCCGAGAGAGGACGCGTTAATCGTATTTACATTATTCTCGCGTTAGAAAGCGTGCAGAAGTAATTTTGTCCCCGCTGTGCAGGCGCTGCATAGCGTTGATGGGGCTGGTGTTAATTAAAAACGACGCCCGACCCGGACGGACGGGGACTCGACAATGGGACGCGTCGAATAAACGTTTCGTAAGGACGAGTCAATAGCGGTGAAATGATCCTGCGCTGGAACGCTTTTAGTTACCGCCATCGGTAACCGAAATATTGCCGTTGAAACGTTGTAATATCACCGCTGGCAATTAAAGCTCCGATACGGTCTGGCGACAATACGTGATATCGCGTATGGATGTAATTACGCTTTCGTCAATTATCGGGATTATTCCCAGCAATGAATTCTTCAAGAGGACACTCGCAGGTATCTGCACTGCGTAGAACGAGCCCCTGTCAGAATTGAGCGGTGCTAATTTAGAAAGTGGTCGAAATGATGGTTAAGTATTTGTTGCTCAAACTGGAAATAGAATTTTAGTTCCCTGATCAAACTTTTATTCGAAATGCAGCAACTGGATAGTGGACTTTTTTTTGGATAGGGAAAAATGTCTTATATAGATTCGTTGGTGAAACCACGTCAGTCTATTGGCACAACTGTGAAGATGTAATGGAAAATGTAAGAATTTTTTGTTCCATTAGATGATAAACATACAATATTTCGCATTTGAACGATATACAACATGACCACTTTCATATACCATACATTACCAAATATTAAACTTGAACAGTACAAAAAAAAAGAAAGAAAATTATTTTACCTACCAACCTAACCCATTTATCTACTTATTTCTTTAGACTTTCCACAACAGGCACGTTATATAAAAGTATCCTACTTATAAAAACCACCACTTTCGTCGTCCAGCTCATCTCTGGTTATAACAACGCGTTTCACGTGCGTCAGCGCTCAACGCAAGCGTGAGATCGACAGAGTCCGAGGCCGAAATGACGAAAATGTTTTTATAAAATTAACATGCACACTGGCGCGCGGATATCGTTTCCCAGAGTGGCACATTTCTACTTCCGCGTCAGAGACGGGCTGTCCGGCCATATTTGTTGAACGCGTTTCCATCGATCGATGCACGAAAATTTCACGTTAATCTCCGAATTTATCTCCTACCCTGCCCCCGAAACGGTTTCACGCTGCTAAATTTATTCCGGAAAATTTCTATCGCTTTTTCGAATCGCCATACCGGCTGTCGCGTATTCGTGTCGTCCAGCTGGCGCGCCTATTTTTTTTAGCAAAATCTATGGACCCCGTATCGCGTGGAATACACGCGGAATTCAATTCCCGAAATTATTTTGGAGAAGTATGGGGATTCGATGACGGTAATAACGTTTCAATTTCGTTACGTTATGCAGAGGCATGTAGGATAGAATAGGATAGAATTGTTTGAGTTGTTTAGAGGATATTATATTTTTCTTTGCTACGAGAGATATTAAATTTCGAAGATATGGAATTAATGCAGTTTGCATCCTTTATATTAGATACAGAGGAAGGAGAGTATATGTGGAGGAGCATAGGACGTAGAGAATGTACAATTTCCTTTATCGAGTACTGGGAATAGGAAGCAATACATACACTCTGCTTTCGGGTACTGTATTCTTTCAACGTTTCGGTCGTTTGGAGCTTCTTATATATTCAAGTAAAGGGGATGATTTTGTAAAACAAATATGGTATCTATGCTCTCCATATCAATCTCTCCGGATCGTATTGACTTTTCGAAGTAAACAAAAATTTATTTTTATTATCAGGAACGTATTTTAATTATATAGATATAATATAGACGATAATAAAATGGTAATATTTTATTATTTGATAAGTTATGGATCCACGTTATCGAGATGGGATATTAGGTATTTCGTTTACAACGTTCAGGGGCAGTTTTCACCCCTCGAACATAAAGATAAGCGGATAAGAATGAATTACTGGTTTAACATTTTTTAATGTGACTCCATTCACCATTCGCGACGCGTTGTAAATTATTTCCGTCGCACTGTACTCCCCAACGTGGCCTATAGCGTGTCAAAGTTTGCGCGTCCCCGCCATCAATTATTATTATTAACCCTATTAACTCTTCGTAACAAAAGATAAAGGGTTATCGTGCTTATCGCAGCCGATATTAATTATATTTATATTTACTGCGTATCAGTTAGCGATCCATAGATTACACTGTTACCAACTATTACTGACCACTAATCAACAAAGTATTTCAACTATGGACACCTGACAATTCTCTTCGGACGACAATAAGAAATGACGTCTTTCTAAAAAATTAAACAAAATTGCACACTTTAAGTACCTATACCTACCTTCGAACGCGAATGAATTATTCAGATGGCCAGTACCGAGTATATCTCTCCCCAAGTCCACCCGCGAGCTTTGAATTTTATTCAATTAATCTCCACCCAGGCTAGAGCTCGTACGGAGTCCCTGTGATTTAAATCAAAGCAAATGTGCAATAAAAACTTATGTTTTGTATTTCCAATCGCGAGTGAGCGTTTCAGTCCAAACCCGGTGGGGATCGCGCGCATTAAATTGCAAATTACGAGCAGTCACTGTTCCGCTATACATTGCGACCAGTAAATTCGTGATAAAAAAATAAAAGGAAAGAAACGATCGTACACGGCCTCCATCCAGGGCGTTTCCCGTTTAATTTGATCCGGTAAAAATTTCCCGCTCCAAAATTAATTCAATTTACCAAAACTGCACCGTTTCTGGTTACGTTCCAGATTTTTTGTATTCCTTTTCATCGCGTTTACGCGTGCAACTTTGCCTCGGTGGCGGATCGATCGTCGGAAATTAAAGCTCAAGGGGTTCCCGGCCGGTTCGTTCGCGGTTCGAAAATTACTTTGAACGTTGCGCATTTATCGGAGCGCCGATAAAACCTCTTCAGACCTCGTCGAGGCTGGCCACTTCAATTCGAATGGAAAGACGACCGTCCGCGATCGTCGGCGTCGTCGGTCGGAGCAACGCTCGATTCCCTTTGCCTCGCTGCCACTCGATGGCAAGAAACGATTTGTATCGCTTTAGTATGCTAATTTCGAAGAGCTCTGATCGATCTGTTTTCTCCTGTGAGAAATGTTCCGGGATTGATTCGTCGTAACTATTAAAAAGCACATTGGAATTTTTATATTTATGTTTGTGCTTCAGTGGATAACTTTTCTCTTTATTTCAGCCTCTGTGAAACTTCTGAATAATGTGAATTATATGGCGTTACATAGGTTTACATATGATACAATTTATCGTGTATCTGAGGGTTGTTACAAAATACTTGTTCTTATTTATTGGATAATTTTGCAGTAATTTTGATAGGTGAAAGGATTGAAGAATTTGTATTTTTCTGTTTGATTGGATGACACTTGAGTCGCTCCTTGTGGAAGCAGACATGCTCTAAACGAGGAAGCAACAGGGTGTGAAATGCTAACAGAAAGGAGAATGTTCAGGGCTGTTTAGCTAATGCATCAGGACCGATTTTTCCTGGAAATTTAATAATAATATTCGATAACAATGTCATCTAAGAGTGATTGGTTCAAACGCTTTTCTAACCTAAATTTATATAACCTTCGGAAGTAGAGTTTAATACCTTATACGTTCCTTGACGTAATCGTTAATGAAGACAGTGTTTCCACCTAAAACATGAAAATTGAATTCATATTGGCAAAAGAAACCTTTAAGTGATTAATGGTAAAAGTACAGAAGTTAAACGATAAAATGATGTAAAGCTGCTTACGTAAAGCGAAAAGACTTCGTAAGTAGACTCGTGGAGACATCTCGTCCTACCTAAGCATTTTTACATTATTTTACATATTCTTATGAATAGCTACTTATGAAAACGTTTCATCTTACGTTTCCTTTTTCCGTTACTTCACGTGATCTTATGAAAGTCTACTTATGAGGACATTTAATTTCACTTAGGAATTATCATTAGACCGCAGATGTTTATGCAAATTCATGTTTCTACTGTTATACGTACCAAAATAAAGTTTAAATGAAAGTAGATGAATTCATATTAGGGAATAAGACACTGTGTCGATTATTATGTCTACCTAAGAAGACTTTGCCTCCAACTATACAGCTTATACGACACACGCTATTCCGTAACACTTTGGTTCTCCAAGTTTCGCTCTTCAGGTCTCTTTAACTCTAACGCAGCGTTATTGTCATTGCTGAGCTCGAGTTCAGACGCTCTTTGCCCGCGATCGCACTCTTTTCACTCCTCTACAACTCCTCGTTACCACTTCATGTGCCCGCGGCGACATAAACGCTGACACACGCGCGCACGTTAATCAAAAACTTCGCATCCCTTGTTTGAGCTTCTCGTTTGCGTTATTCCTCTCATTCATCCCCGTAAACAGGCTCCCCCGGTACTCGACTTTACCGCTCTTCATAGCCCTTCCATCATATGGAACGTTTTCTTATTTCCTCGTGCTTTTACACCTTTCCATCGTTCCTTTGCGTGTCCCGTTTCATATCGGCGCTATCGACTGGAACGTCCGTCATTGCTACGTGGACAAGTCAAAAAGTAACCGGGAATTCTGTTATGGAATTATGTTATTTGGAAATGGCTCTGGGTAAAATAAAGTATCTAATTATTTCCTTTATTGCTAGGGAAATTATTAATTAGACGTTCGAAGCACTCATTTTGAATGTCATTAGTTTAGTATCTCGACTCTTTGGTTTAGGTTTTTTTTTTCAGCTAACTAGAGTTATAGGAATAATGAAAAGTATTTAATAATTTATTTTAAATTCCATCCATAATATTTGCATTTGTGACACCCTCCAGGACTAATCCCTTTTTTCTTCCAGAGACATCCAAAGCCACATAACTTTTCGTTTCGTTCAGGATCAGACCATGAGTAGTTTGTTAACGCTTGGCTAGCGAACATTAAAATATTTTCGCAAGCGTGCGTTCCCAGACACATGTTCATTAACATTTCATTGCCCCTTTCAACGGTCAACGTCAACCCGCAATGGTTGCGCAATTTATTAGCACTCCGCGTGGAACGAAATAATTACGCCCTATCCCAGTAACAGCGTTTCGCATTACGTCGTGCTGCGGTGTACACCTGAACACTTGCGTAACCGTTTCCTTCACGCCTTTTCTGTTTGTCTCCCAAAGGACGGGCACGCGACGAGTTATTCAAACGATTATTTCCATTAACGAAATCGCCATTAACGCTGATTGGTCCAGTTTAAAATGATATGAACTTTAAATTGAAATTGAAAACTTCGATCGCTTTTCTGCGACACAACAATTAGGACTGAATGAAAATTAATACACATGTGTATTATTGTTCGTGTTAATCGTTAGCACATGAACTTATGTAATAGTAATTTCAGGAAATTCATGCTGATTTTTCTAAGGTTTGTAGCATTTATCTTCTTATCATATAGCACATTGATATATGGTACAATACTTGCGAAGACATTTCGTTTTAGTAGACATCAGCAAGTGATTCCAACCATTCGTCTTTTGTAATCTTAAAAGGACGATGTTAACAAATCTATTTAATAAAAGTCTATATTTGTATTTCACACAGGAAAGGTTCGCACAAATATCAACTAACACTCTAGAGAAAACTATAGAAATAAGATATCTAATATCAATCCATTTATTCCAACCACCCCCTTTACGAGCCACCCCACAATTAATCATTTTTTACCATTCCCCTTCGTCTCCATTATAACACCTTATTCTTCCGGTTGGAAATTAAATCGCCCAAAAAGCAATTTCACTCCCCATTTTCTTTTTGTTTCGACCCGCAGAAATCTCCCCCAAAATTGTTACCAACGGTAGCTGAACATCCCCCAGTGAACATCGCACACGTACCACTCGAACATTAAATTATGTTAATGTTGCCTATTGCAAAACTCCACCAACTTCCCGGATGACCCAATATTTTCGGAGCGAGTTCGTCGGATAGTTTCAACGCTATCCTGGCCTGGAATAAAATTTGAATTATTAGGCGTATCGATTACCTCCGTGAAACCGAGGCGGCTCGAATAATCCGCGCGCATGCCGGGACTCATTGTTCAATCGAACGACAGGGACGAAATTACCGGCTCCCCATCGGTTATCATCGTTGCCGCGTCGAAAGTCGCCGATTGGAATAATTAACGCGTAATTACAAGCGGAAAATTGTGATCGAACAACGGGCGTCGCGTTATCGAAATTCGCCCAACCGTTTCAACCGTCTGATGAGTCATCCCCTAACGAGGAGAAACGCTCGCTCGTCCGCGCTGTGTTACGGTAATTTGCTTTCTCATGTAGAGACGGCCCGATCGTTTCAGTTTTACCTCCTTGTAAGGAAAGCATTATAATTAGGGGTTGAATTGGTTGTAATTAAGAGATTGGGTATTTCAGGTTTATTTTCCTGGAGGGAAAGTGTTATAGTTTGTAGTCGAAGGGTTGCAGCATGCATCAATTATAATCGAGGAAATTCAATAGTAACGTAACGAGTGGGAAGCATTATAGTTGGTTCTCAGACTGATACAGTAGTATCAGTGATACTCAAGTAAATTCAAGCCTAAAGTAATCAGTCTGAGGTATCATCTGATAGGTATCAATCTGAGGTAGCTGATATCAATGTTTAATACCAATAACCAGACAATCTGAAATGGTTACTAAGTGATAGTGATAACGTTTGATGGAAAGCAGGTATCGATACCTCATTGGTCTGAATGATACCTAATGATTCCAGATAGACATCGATATCTGTGGTATGACCAATTCCAAATACCAACTAGAGGTTTCATCTCTTCCAAAATTAATTAATAAAAATATCGAAGCACACGATACAGAACGATATTTCAAGTTCTGAATACGTTATATTTTATTTAAAATCACGAGTGTCGATAAGAATATATAGTAGCTATATAGTGGTCGAATATTTAAAAAAGAAAATAGTAGAAAAGTGCTTTTAACAATTATTGTATCCGACGAGCCTCAAATTCTCTATTCCAACAGTTTCATTCTTACTTTGAAGTATTGCTACTACGAAGTTCTTCCCAACGTTAAGTTTGTTCTCAATTAGTCTTAAGTAGAGACTGTTCAAATGACTCATTGTAACAAAGGTAGAATTTGCAAGACAAGCTTTATTCAAGAGTCCACTAGAAGGCAGGATACGAAATGCATTAATCTGCTTTCAGGTATAAGAGAAACTACGTCCTACTTACCTTATTCTCTGTTCGTTTTTCGCGTAGGTAGATCAATTAATTAATTACTCTCTAACCCTTTTTTACATTATAGTATATGAATGTTGGTTGTAATTAATTAATCATAAGAAGGAACCCGCGTGAAATTAAAACGTTAAATGAATAACATACCGGGGAAGGAAAAAGTATATTTAATGAAGCCACCTTCGCAAACTATCTAACAAATTTAACGAGCATCGGGAAGATATTTTTAATTAATATTAAATCAATAATACTTCCAACACAGAAATTTGCGAAAAGGGGATATTCGGAGGCATAAATTCGAGCGGCCATCATTTTGAGCAGCCAATCAACGCCGTGAAAACTGTACCCTGTGGTTTACACAGTGCGTAACTGTATGAATATCGATTCCCTCGTAAACTAAATACCCGAATATAATTAATTAACATCCCGTGTGTCGTTGATGATCGTATTTTCGAGAGCGGTGTAAACGTACGACTGAACGAATCGATTTTCAGTTTAAACGCGAAAAGAAATCCTTGAATAGTAAACTATATCAATTAGCAATCAGTATATTTATTTTAATTTTTGGTGGTTCCACGGTTGGCCGAATAATCCATATGAAACGAATCGATAAATCCTTCAAAAATACATAAAATTTAAACAAGAAATTAATATCTACGTACAGAGTCGATTTATCAATAAAAAAGGAAAAATAGCTTATTATTATGAATTATTTATGTGAGTAGTGAACTATCGGTGATTTACGAAAATCACCGTGTTGCGACTACTTTCACCTAAAAATAATACAAGTTTTCCAATGACGTGGCAGCCACGACAGATTAAGGCTTCTCGAAACACCGTGATAAAATGGCGATAAACTTCCGTTCGCTCGTCTGATCGCCTAGCAGCCTCCGCTGCTTCTTGGAAAAGCTTTCGATTCTCTTTCAAAGCTTCTTCATCGACAACCTGTCGCCATTGATGATATTCATCGCGAAATAGGAAATGCACGGAGTAGGCCAATATTTCTAAAGTATCGTGCAGCAGGTTGATCAAAGCACGGTGACGTGGATACGACCACGCGATTCGCTATGAGATGAATCGTAATCGCACAGAGAATGCAGGTAAAAATCTCACGAACGCGACGTTCCGTTCGCCGAGCTGGGATCAACGGCGAGATTAAACCTGGGAATCGGGGATTCAATTTAATAAAAGACTATCTCGCGTGGCTCGCCAAACCTGTTTCCGGAACGATACACGGGGCAAGTAAATTTCTACTTCCTCTCTTTTTAGCGTGGTTGTGGAATCGTTCGGTAAATGTGTTTCTTGGCACTGACAAGGAACATCTGCGACCCAGAATAGGAAACGCGATTGAAGGGGTTGCAATTTATTGAGGGCGACGACCCATGATGATTTCTTTATTTATGAATTGGAGAACATGTACGTTTCGGTACATGTGAGTAATATATATATATATTATTTAATGTATATACAATAGTGAAAATAAAAATCGTGATTAGATTTAAACTTAAAATTAGGGCTACAATTAAAAAGAATTGTGTTAAAGAATTTCTCTGAAAGCTGCTCATGAACTCCAATAAATAAAAATTAATTACCCTGAAGAATATGAAACATCGCCAGCAACCAATAACACATCCAAAAATGAGACGAAATAAACATGAAGAATTTAAAATCAATTTATTGTTAGAAATCTACATTAGAAAGTGTTCCAAAAGTCTGTGTCTGACTTCAAATAAATAAATAAAAATCAATCTCTTCAATAAATATAAAACAACGTAAAATAACATCACCAGCAACCAGTCGTACATCAAGAATGAAATAAACAATTAATAACACAAGTATTGCCAAATCGGTTTATCTTCGAGTTTCAATTCATAGCACCTAAAAACAACGCCCGAGCACCCATTCCTCCAGGTCGTTCTTCGGAGCTTAGTTTATCGTCAAAATACCAGAAATTGTTTCCAGCCTTCGTCAAACGTTCTCTAAACGCCGCGACCACATTCATTTCTACATAAAAGGAGATAAAGGGTCGAAACGAGTGCACGCCAGGGCGCTAGTTCGCCTACACCGCATATGCGGGCCGCGTAAAAAGATTACTGGAGCCCGGCCAGTGTCTCGTGATAAATTGGTCCGGCCAACTGGCACCTTGCGAATCGCCATAAATTTGCGAGCCGGCCGTGTGGGTGCGAACCTGCTACCTCGAATTACGAGGACCGCAATAATCAGACGCGAACGTTGATCTCGCGGCCTCGCTTGTTCTTCCCCGCGCGCTAGAATTAGGGCGGAAGAATCGCTTAAATGAACGACCAATCCACTTTTCCGCTCTGACGAGGACACTTCTCGGAACCCCTAATGAGGAAATTGTTACTCGCGTTTGTAAGAAGTCCCGTCACGGAAGAATCGCGGTTAACCATCCGCGCGAAAATAAAGAGATGTGTTAAATCGCAAAAGAATCTCTTAGACTGGTCCTACGTAACGCTCTTTAATAATCTTCGTTTTGGAAATGAGTTACTTTTGTTTTTAAGGACGAGGAAGTAGGAATGTTCACTAGTGAAGAAGATTAGCGAGGTTTTTGGAATAAAATTACTGGCTCTGGTATAAAAGTCTATGAAAAATGGCGCATAGTTAGTAATAGATTAAAATATTAACCAAACTATATTTAATTTCAATATTTCTCATTTTTATTGTCGATATATTATGTCTATTTTTTTTTTTTTTAAAGACACTGTATTGTATACCAAGATCATCATCAAGAAAGTTTTACAAAATATTCTGTTGTCAGAAAATTCCTTTTTCGAACATCCACGTTCTCCAAATTAAATTAGATAACCAAGGCTCTATACTTATTCTACACTCTCTTCAAAAATTGTGTGTTGAAATTTTTGCAATTAATTTTTCGAAAGAACACAGTCACCAACAATTGTGCTCTCCTTTCAGTGCAAATTGAACCGGATACGCTTTGTCCATATGAAATCAACACAAAACTCGAAGAATTTCGACCCTTGGCGATCTCGTCGAAACAAAAAAGGTTTTGTAGCGCGATTCTATCCGAGGGTCCGCGAGTTTACGTTAAAAATTATGCCCTCCCGTGTCCGTGCCTCGTATTCCAATCGCGAGACCGTTAGATTCGTTGGGAACTTTCCGTGAAAACGAGACCCTTTGAACGTAATTCGCGTAATCGACGGGACCGACGAGAGGACAGACCTGAAAAGCAACCACACCGGTTACAACCTCGAGTCGCGGTTTGGAATCGAAAAACGAGAAAAACGCGCTCTCAAAACTTTTTCAACCGCTAGATGTTGAAACGTTTTTTTCCGCGTGTCATTCCACGGGCGCAAAAATTTGATCCCCTTTCAAGATAGCTCGGGTGGAAATGCCAGTAAACGAGCGAGCGAATTATATCGACGTCCAATTATTGATGGGAGATATTCTTTTTGGGAAGAGTAATAATTATTTGAATAAAAGAAAATGTTCTGGATATTTTGTTACGTTTAGAGTTGTCAAAACACGTTTATACCTTTATTTTTCATTTTTAAATTTCTATATGAAGGTTATAAATAAAATGCATGTGTATAGAAGCAATTTCATTAGAAGATCGTGTTTAATTAAATCGAGTCACTTATTATTAATATTATTCTGTCTACTTTCGTCATGTATTGTACATGTTTATATGTAAACAAACCATGCTATTATTAGCCACGAGATTGCGTTTAGTTTAATCGAGTCACATATTATTAACCTCTCTCTAGTTTCACAATTCACACGTTAATGTGCTAATAAACTATGATCATTCATGTAATTGGCTACAAGATTGTGTTTACTTTAATTAAACCATTTATTATTAATTTTATTCTCTCTAATTCCATTAACTGCATGTTCATATGTAAACAAACTATTCTCATTCATGCTGAAATATTATTAGTTGGAAGGTAATGTTTAGTTTAAACGAGTCATTTATTATTAATCTTATTTACCATAGTTTCATCGTCAGCTCTTCCATAGGTAAACAAACCATTCTTGTCCATGCAGCAATATCATTAATTGGATGATAATTACTTTAAGGGAGTCATTTATTATTAATCTTATTTGCTATAGTTTCATCATCAGCTCGTCCATAGCTAATCAAACCATTCTTATCCACTCGGAAATATTATTAGTTGAAAAGGGTTCACTCCAGTTCTATCAATGTTATCCCGTTTGACCATTACCATCCAATTCCACTTGCCCGTTTCATTTCTGCATTTTTCTACCTCGCGGATATCGTAAGTTGGAAATCGATCGAGCATAGAAAACCTCCATATCAGTATGATAATATTCAACGCAGCTCCATCTTTATAGTCACGTTCCACCAATGCATTACTATCCTCTCCCATAAGTTGACACATCCCGAAACGTTACCGCAAAAGCCACGTTATTCCTACGGATAAAACGCTATTCCGTCACCGATTCTGATCTCGCGCGCATACACTCGATACATCATCCGGACCGTGGCAATATCTCATTCTTAATACCGTGAAACATCTATCATCCCCCTCCGTGTGCAAGTTTGGCGTGCTTAGTTGCACGGGGCGATTTAGTCATCATCCTCAGCGTCGTTTCGAAAGTGGTTCCGAAGTAAGCGAGCCACGCTGCTTGCGATCGCTTGATACTTAATTTCCGTTTCACGGTTCCCGCAATCTCGAAGCGACCAGAGATACGTCGAAACGATACGTTATAGTCCATGAACGAGTCGATTCACGGCGATTTCAGAGATAACGCTGATCCCCCTTGAACTGGGCGATAAATTTATCCCACAGGTGCGCTTTCGCACGGCGCGGCGCACCGTTCGACCAAGTCAGGAGACCTTTTCCAATCGTTTCGACTAACTTCGGTGAAATGTGGATACTATGCAGGGACGAATATACAGGATGGGCCATTCGAATCTTGGAGGGAACGTCTGGATGTCTTTGGTACTTTTCGATGAAGCTTTATGTCGCGGTACGTTGTGTCATGCTGTGTTATGTGGTGTCGCGTTGTGTTATGTAGCGTTATATTGTATTATGTCGCGTTACGTCGCGACACGTTATCACGAACACCGAAAAAAGAAGCGTTTCTAGATGTTTCATGCATCCTAGCCATTTTTAAATACATCTCGATAGAAAAATGTGCATACCAAGTTCGATACTTGTACTGTAATTTTCCTCTTTATTTTAAATAGAAATATATATATTTAAATCTTGAAATCAGCTTTAATTTCAACTATGATATCTACGTGTACCCCCTCAACTTTCGAGATAATTAATTTCATTGCTCTTGGGCTCTCCAAACCCCCTTTGGACTTGCACGCTGTGGTCCAATTAGGTCAGCCCTTTCCTATATCGCAGGGAAGCTATATAAATTTCAAGGGCATAATTTTCTGCTCGTGCGGACCCGGCGGAACGTTCATCGATCATCCGTGAGTTAAATGCACCGATGCGTGTACCCGACGGCGTGCAATTTGACACTGCACGGCTTTCCAGGAAATCGATTACAGGTAACGGTCGGCTCGATGTCCCCTGCGAACCGTTCATCGAAAATTTTGTCGTCGGAGACATTCTAGCAGACCTTTTTTCCGAGGTACGTGCATCGAAGCAGCGCTTCGTCGCTTTCTCTGGCTGAACCGTGACGAGCGTGTCGTCTCCCATTGTCGAAAGTCGGAACACGCTTTTCACGTTCGATTAACCGCTGGGTGCGGGACATTGAGCTTGGAATAATGGATGCTCGTGCCACGATGATTCATTAACGGGCTCGGTGTCTTTCTATTAACCCTTTGGGAATGATGAATCCTTGCCATGGCGTTCGATGAAAGCCAACGGTCCTATATTCTCGTTCGTGGGCTCGACAAACATCTCATTTGGGGATCATCACGTCCACGAAGTATGTAGATATTCATGAGACTCAAGAAAAATCAATGTTTAATTGTATCTTGAGAAATATAATTTGTGAATCCCTTTTCTTGCTCTACGTTCTTGGCTGTAATTCCTAATTTTATTTCTATACGAACTCTGTTTTATTTTTCTGTAAACAATCAATCTAACAGAGGCTGAATAGAACCAAGCAGACCAATCACTTCGTCGCGGGCTGTATATTCGTCGGTTTTTCCATTAGCGCGGAGGATCTCGATCTGGAACTCGTCATAGTAATTATCGATGCATCGATCGCAGGAATCACATCGAGGACCCAACGAGCCACCCTCGTTCCCTCTCCTAAATTACACGAACGCGGTCGAAAGCGTTCATTGATCATCACGGTTATGCACAAGCACTTTGACGCGACGCAATTCGCCCTGGATGAATGCGCGATATCGTGAGATAAAGCCCCGTGGGTATCCGCCGTTACAGGTAAAATATGTGGGAAGATTTCTCTGTGAGGTTCCAGGGCTCTTCTACGTGCTCGTTGACTCTTGCCATCGAGCATGGCGAGTTTTTTTTTAACGCGCGTGTCGAGACCTTATTGCCAACAAATCTGCGCGACTGGAATACTAAATCCCTTGATTGACTGTGAAACTTTTTACCGTGTTATGTTGATTTTTGTAGGGTCTAAGAGCTTGACAGAAAATGTATTAGGTAGACTGGGAAGTAATGTCGTGTCTTTTACATTAAATTCAAATAAATACATAATAATTAACAGCCTCTTGCCATATAGTGTGCGAACTTTCAATGCCAGATCGATAAAAATCACTGAGCTGATGAATGATAAACAAGAATTTAAAATTGCAAAAATGACATTACTTTTCAGTTCTCCTAATATCAAGGAGATCGATGAAAAGTGTCACGATCAAAGAGTTGGAATAGCTTTGCTCACTTTACGAAGCACAGTAATGTACACGATCTTTAAAATTACTCATTCTCTGGGGCTACAAATTTTATATACCACAGTTACCTGTTTAAACGTATTTTATAACAATCAGTTGTGGCGTGGAGCAGTACCATACATTACGAATAGCGATAGGTGTTGGTACTACGAAATTTTAATTTGGTAACGTCATGTGATTCGTTTTCTCAAGCTATATATTTCAGATATCACAATTATCTGTTATAATGTATTTTGTAACAATCAGTGGCAGTGTGAAATATTACAAGAGTGATAGCAATTGCTATTGTTATTAATAATTTTATATAGTATTGCTTTCGCACAGAGATCAATTACCCCTTTCGAGTAACACCTCGTCCATCGCGAAAACGGCAACGGAAGCGAAGATTAAAGAAAAAGTCTATTGTGTTTGAAGTAATGGGTGGATAAATAAAACGAAAAGAAGCAATCTTTTCGTCGCGTACCGTGGTGATTGAAGAGCGACCGGGAAAGAATGGCCTGGCGAAAGAGAAACAGAGGACAATGGAACGACACGACGATGGACAATGTTCAGCAACAGTCCGCTTCGAAGTTAGTGCCTCGAAAGTTGCGACCTGCAGCGATGCAATCCACGAGAAAACAATTAAAACCTTTGGCCAAGGATGCCGCGCGAGCGCACTTCGCCTACGTCAAAGCAAACCCTTTGCCGAACGATCGACCAAAGCGCCTCGTGCTCCCTTTAGCCCGCAAATTGGAACTTTATTATTTCCTCGACACTGAGTTTACAGAGCTTCTTCGAGACCCGACTCGTTTCCGAGCTGATTACGAGCGTCGTTTCGTCGGTTAAATACTCTTCTTTCATTGGAAAAGTGCTACACGTTTCGGAAACTCGTTCGATTGTCGTTTCTATGGTCTCGAGCGTGTATTTGTTCGAGCTCGCGCGTTAAAGTTAATCGATTTTCAGCGTCAATCATTTACAGTCTGTCGCGAGAGACTTTGCACACTCCACTGATTGCGGTGTACTGGAATACAATTGTAAGAAATAACAGAGAAAATACGAGTATTTTCTTTGGGTATCCATCGAGTAATTTTCTTATGGAGCCAGTCAAGACACTTCAAGAGGTTTTCAGAAATACGCGAGGTACATGTGAAACTGACTCTTCAAGTATCGATACTTTTTGTTAAAATTCTTAATTACATTCCAGGGGTAGAAACATTCTTTCAAAGATTTGTTGACATTTGTATCTCTCGAATCATGAATATTCCAAAAATTTTGCAGTTTCTAACGCCCTATAAGAATGTGATAGGACACAATGACACGAATGTACCATAAAATGAAATGAAAATATCAATCATACACATTTCCATCTAAGTATATATTGTCTGTACATACTAATAACAAAATTAATTCACTAAAACGTAGACACTGGATAAACTCTGGCGAAGTTACAAAGACTCGAATTATAAATATCAATTGAACGCTTCCCTTGTCCAATTAAGCAGATTCAAAACAAGGGCTGGATATTGTTTTAAGATCTCGCCAGCAGGTTACTTTCAACCCAATCGTCGATACTCCACAATAACATTGGTTATCCGGTATCTGTGTCAGGGGAAATTTCCACATCGACCGTATCGGATTCACTTATACGTAAAAGAGCCTGACTGCTTTTAATTCCTCGTCTTCTGCCTCGCAAAAGTGAAATGAAACGACGTCGTTCCGGGCTCGCCATTATCCCTGCAATTTACAGCTGCGATAATTCTCCCTTAGCAATTCATGTCGGAGCATGTAGCAACGCGAGTCATTGTTGCGATTCCCGGTGAAAAGAACTAATGAAAATTTCATCGTCCTGTATTTCATCAACAATAACAATTGCAAATGATACTAAAAAAATGTCGTTTATGATTGACAATGCACGCATCCACGAAGTCAATAGTCCCACATTGTTCTTTCTTAAGAGCGTAGTCTTCTTTTTTGTATTATAAAATAACGGAATATTAATATTCTTTTTGCTCAAGGTATTACAAATATTTCTATCGAATTACATTAAAAAAAATTGGTTGTATCTAGGTTTAATGTCCCACCACTTCGTCATCATTCGATTCTTTCTCCACAAAAATGAACAAATGCCAAGAGTTTATGTCAAGTACGTTACCTGTTCGGAAATCGTGAAAATTGCCTCGAAATTGATAAAAAAGAAGTTGTGAGGTGTGTATGGGTGTGAAGCTCATTGAAAACAAACGTGTGCTCGCGTTGATCTTCGGGGATAACCATAAACATGTCATCTGCTTAGATCTACTATAGCGAACGATAATTACACTCGTAAACCATGGTTTCATGGTTCGCGAATTCCCACGAGTTTAATCGGAATGATTTATCGGTCGCTAGTCGGCGACGTCTCCTCTCTGCGGCCTTCTCCGATTTCCTCGCGAAAAGGAAAATTGAAAACGGGTTCACGGAAGCATTCGTTCGTCGCTTGAAAGCGTCGAAGACCGCGCCGAACGAAAATCAAGTGGCACGAGTTTGAAAGTGGAGCGCGTTTACCGACTGCGACCTTAGAGCAAACTTAATCCCGAGGCTGGTGACGTGTCTTCGATGAACAACTTTTAACGAGCTGGAAAGACTTTTGAGCCCTCGAATTTTCGTTGTTCGTTGCACGAGAATCGATCGAGTCGAGGGGCCCGTTCAGTTAGAAGATGGAAGAAAAAGTGTGATTCCTTTCTTTCCATATTTTCTTGAAGAGGTGCCTTTCGAAATGTTAGTCTCAAAGGATTCTAACTCTCGATTCTTTGAAAATACATTATAAGAAACGTTACATTCTTTTATTAGTGATTTTGTATCATAGGTAACTAAATAATATATTTTTTTTCATTTGAAAATTATTTGTTCATCGACGAAAATAGACATCTTAATATTTAGAAAAATATTCAACAAATAATTTACTCACTTTTCTGTGTAAGATAATTTCTTATTGATACGATGAATTACTCAAAGAAAAGCCTTTGATTTTAATCAACTCCCATCGGCGAAAATAACATCACGATCAGTTGAACGACTAAAATATTCTGCACAGCGGTTCGTTTTATATGAAATAAACAGATTGTGACGTTATTCGAAGCCCGAATAATGAATCGTTATCGCTTCTGAAATTAGACAATTAGTTTTGTCGCTTTACGAATGAATTCTGGCGTGCAGTGCGATGGTAGCGTGTTCAATTCCATTTCAAACGCTGCAACGGCCGAGTGCTTGTGTAACACGGGGACGTGTAACTAAATAAACATGTCCATTTACCTAATGGACGATTAAAATTTTGTTATAGATATTTGCGCGTTAATATTGCGCGCGAACATTGGAGCTGAATTTTCTGTTAATTATTTGCGTAGCAATAAAACGCGGCCAGAGGGAGATGATCAAACGAAAACTCATGGCTTTCACGTGCACACCACCTGAAAAGTTTTCCAGCGTACCTCGAACTTTAAACTAAATGTATTCATTCTCGTGCCCATAGAAGCGTTTTAATGAAATTTGAAAACATTATCCTTACGTATAATATTATTCGAGCGTAACGTGGAATTAAATTTATAATTCTATTACTTTGTGAATTGTTAATTTGTTCAGATTTGTTGGGAAAACCATTGAGAAGTTTTGTTTCTAATCACACATTTTACTTTGGTTCTAATCGTGCGGAACTAAACTTTTAATAGATTTATAGCTGTAGTTGAATTTAGATGTTAAATGCTCGGAATTCTAGGAGGTACTTCTCGCTGAGAATTTGTTTAAAGAAATGAAAATAACTATCGAGGATAATTAATTTTCACTAGAAAGATATTTAGTAACGCGATTAAACTCGATAGTTTGCGATTTGCAAGTTATTTCCGTTTTCATGAAGAATAATTATATAATCTATTAAATGTTTAAGTTTTTTATATTTATTTAAAAAATTAAATTTTCATAATATATCAAGACTGCATTAAATATTTAAGCGAATCTGTATGTGTGAAATATTTCATTGTCTGACTAAATATCGAGTTATTTCACTTGGACTCAGCAGTTCGTCTAACCATAGGTACTCCCTATTTACATGATTCCTATAAAAGTCAGTGACGTGGAATTGCATCAGATCGGAGATGTAAAATATTAATAAAAAATAAAAATACATAAATAAAATTGTAAGTAAATACTAAGAAGTGTCGAAAGCGTGTATTATTTGCGTTAAAAATGAAAGCAAGCGTGCGGCAATGTTATTATTTTGAAATGTGAAAATTGTTGCTCGTCAATACTGTACTGTCTACACCGACTGCAGCTGAAGCAACGAACGCGAAGAATAACGAGGAAAAACGGAAAACAAAATCATCGGTAGCTGTTGAACCATCGTTTCACGGATTGTATCGCTGCGAATAGGATTTCAAACTTTGAACGAATAAACAAACCTTCAACCTGTCTCCATACCTCCAGAAATTTCAATGGAAATTCAATTCGAGAAACGAATCATTTCGCGACAATGTGGCGATAATTCCATGACACGTATTCTCGATAAAAGGATTCACTGGGTAAATGGATTCACAAATATTTATTAATAACCCTTTCAAAAAATTTATAAATATTACCGAGTAGTTCGTGCTTCGATTTTCCTGAAATAATTCCAGATGAAATGAATTGGTTCGACACAGAAGAATTATTTCTATAAAAGTACTCGTGGAACAAGCTCGAAGGAAAACAAATTATTTAACTCTCCTCGTTTCAGAGAATTTATCTCAAGTGCATCTAGAACATAACGTTCGAAAACAATTATTAATGCCTGTTACAAAAAATGTATACAAATTATCGAATACTATGTGCATCGATGGTTCCAAGATAATTATGAACAAGATGGATTAATTTAATACCCGTGAAGCAAGCTCAAAAGAAAATGAATTATTTCATTTTTCCCTTCTCAGAGAATTTATCCCGAGTGTAACTACCACATAAATTTCCTTTAATCCTTCGTTGTATCAAATTCCCTACCGACAGCTTTTGAGATTAATTCCACCTCTGCATAAAGGTAATTTAAGGCGTTCCAAAGTATCGCAGCTTCAAAAATATTTTATGCAAACGAATCCTTTGGAAAAGAACCCGTAGCATGCAACTAATAGCCCCCACCGAATCGCTAATGACTGACTCGAGCGATTCACGCGACTACAAACAAGTAATGAAAAAGGAACGAGTAAAAAATGGAGACATCATTTGACGAAAAATGCTACCAAGATTTCCGTCGTCGAGTAGGAAAAAAAAATAATGCGAGAGCTTTTGTCCTGCGAGTACGCGAGCAGCACGAATGGTCAAAAGGAAAAGGCGCGCGCGTGGCTCTTTAAATATTACGGCCTAATTGACTGGCCGCTGTAAAGCTAACGGGGAAAAGAGTCTCGGTCTCTCTGAAAGCGAGACTTCTTGAACGTGAATTCAACAAGTTAACAGTTTCACTTTGGAAGACAAGCCTTTAAAGGCGGCTGCACCGTGCGAGATTCGCGAGGGATCTAGATTAAAGGAACAAGGGTTTCGCCGTCAAGGCTGCGCCGATACCGGGTCCCTCCCGCTCGTTTCCTCGCGAAGAGTGTTCCACGTAGGAAATTCCCTTGATCTTTCCTCGACTCTGCTTGGACGATAAGAAACACTTTGACCGGCGTAATACTGTACAACGTTCGAGCCCTATAGTAAAATGCACAGTGGGTGAGCAAATTATTAATTACACACGATAGACGTACATTCTCGGTAATTTTGGAACCATCTTACGCATTCAAACAGCGAATAGGTGCACTACTATTTATATTTTTAAATTTAATAAAAATCATTTATTAAAAAGATTTTCATATGTAAAGGACTTATTCGCTTATTAGCCAATACTAAAAACAGCTCAAATCTTTTCATAGGGACACAAAACGAACGTGCGGATTTTAAAAATATTCAAAATTTGCACATCATTCAGCTACCCTGTTAATAAGTGCTTCAATTTTCTCAACAATTCCCTAACACATTTCCACGAAAGGCACGGTACAATTTACATTTTTAATATAATCATATCGCGAACGCTGGGAACCCCGTCGGGGCTAATCGGCGCGAATGAAAGCGTAATCGAGGCCGGAAAATATTAACCGTTCGCGTGCGCACGGATTCAGCGAGAGACGGAATAAATTTCACGTTTCGCGAGATAAAAAGACGCGCGAACGGGGAAAACGCGATGCCACGCGGGAGTCGAGATCATCGAGGGGGTTTCCACTCCATTATTCGCTCCCGGGTAGCCCGTCTTTGTATTCGTACGATGTATCAGCGCGTGCACGTATCGCGGGCGAAATTTATGCGCTTATTTTCACTTGTATAAGGCAAAGGGAGGGGGGGTGAGCGCGCGGACGTCCATTTATTATTAGCTTAAGTGGACTTAGCGAATCTGTACCCGGCGACAAGATAGCTCCGAGGCACGATCCTCTAGCGCGAAACAGAGCTAAAACCGGGCAATTAACCGCATACACTGTAAATAAGACAATCTCACTGATTCGAAAACCGTTAACAAGACGAATTTAATCGCGTCGAACGACGATCGAACGAAGCTAACAGAATGGGAACACTCGAATGGGAACGCATAAATATCCTTCGTGCTTCTCGAGGGCGAGCGTAAAACGCGGGAAGAGTACGCCCGTCCAATTCCAAGGTTTTTTCCAGGTTTGATGACCGTCCATTTATTTCGCGCCCTTGTTCCGCGAGAATACGAATTCTTGTCCGTGGTAGCTATCTCTAGGTGAGGCAAACTATTTCCATCTTGCTCGATAGGGATTCGTTGGGGAACTTAAATTATTCAGGGAACGCGTTTGGACAAACCTTGTGTAGGACCTAGAAATCACTCGACAGGGAACCTATTTGGAATTTGTTATTCTTATGGGTGTTTAGAGTTTTTATAACTCTATAGAACTCCTGGTTTTAATTATATTAAGAACATGAATTTATCAGAACTAATTTATCCAGCATGAAGTTATCATTGATAATGAATATAATAATATTTATAATACATTGATAACGAATTCAT